>NC_139804.1:1130000-1292500 GCF_963457635.1 Microchirus variegatus
GGATGCTAACGTTAGCGGCTAGCAGCAGAGGTGACACAGGTTTACAAACTCCGTCGTTGACGGTCGAAGACGTCCTTGTGCGCGATGACCCCGTAAATACTCTCACTATTATTTGAGTTTCCTGTTATTGAGTCAAAATGTGTAAAAAAGTGAAGGTTTTGCCGCGACGTGACTCCGAATCTCGCCGTCAAACGCCGACAATGAAGTCACAGTGTTTCCAACAGTGACGCGGCGCTTTTGACGGCCGTCGTCATGGAAACGGGTCAGAGAACAGACCTCGATCATTCATCGGGGAGAAAGAGAGAAGAGTCCAGTCAGTGTGAGATCTGTGGACGACATTCAATGGAAACGCCAACATTTAAGAAAAAAGGCAAATTTACTCTTTACTGACTTTGTACAAACAGGAAAACACACAGAGAGACGATTAAACTGCAGTTTTTCATGAGTAAAAAAGTAAAAACGTGGGTGATATGAGCTTAAGATTATGTTCTTATTGTGATATTTGTGATGATATTCAGCGTGACTTCAAAATAAAGTTGTTTTGATACGGAAAATAAAAGTTGACATAAAAATTTAACATTTATGTTAAAATCCCAAGGATTAAGTCACGATAATCTGAGAGAAAATACGTCGAAATATTACGAGACAACTACGTAGATTAAGATTAGGAGATTAACGTCACCGTACTGCGAGAACAAAGTTGTACGATGATGAAAAAACATCGTCATCGTACGAGAATAAAGTCACAATATTACAAAATAAAGTGGTAATATATATATATGTATATATGTATATATGTATATGTATATGTATATATATGTATATATATGTATATGTATACGTATATATATATGTATATATAAACATGTCACTCACTCTCAAACAAAAAGTCACTCACTCTCTCGCACCAAAGTCACTCACTCTCTCACACCAAAGTCACTCGCTCTCTCGCACCAAAGTAACTCGCTCTCTCGCACCAAAGTAACTCGCTCTCTCGCACCAAAGTCACTCGCTCTCTCGCACCAAAGTAACTCGCTCTCTCGCACCAAAGTCACTCACTCTCTCGCACCAAAGTCACTCACTCTTTCACACCAAAGTCACTCGCTCTCTCGCACCAAAGTAACTCGCTCTCTCGCACCAAAGTAACTCGCTCTCTCGCACCAAAGTCACTCGCTCTCTCGCACCAAAGTAACTCGCTCTCTCGCACCAAAGTAACTCGCTCTCTCGCACCAAAGTCACTCGCTCTCTCGCACCAAAGTAACTCGCTCTCTCGCACCAAAGTAACTCGCTCTCTCGCACCAAAGTCACTCACTCTCTCGCACCAAAGTCACTCACTCTCCCGCACCAAAGTCACTCACTCTCCCACACCAGAGTCACTCACTCTCTCACACCAGTCACTCACTCTCCCACACCAAAGTCACTCGCTCTCCCACACCAAAGTCACTCACTCCCACACCAGAGTCACTCACTCTCCCACACCAAGGTCACTCACTCTCCCGCACCAAAGTCACTCACTCTCCCGCACCAAAGTCACTCACTCTCTCGCACCAAAGTCACTCACTCTCTCGCACCAAAGTCACTCACTCTCTCGCACCAAAGTCACTCACTCTCCCGCACCAAAGTCACTCACTCTCTCACACCAAAGTCACTCACTCTCCCACACCAAAGTCACTCACTCTCCCACACCAAAGTCACTCACTCTCTCACACCAAAGTCACTCACTCTCTCGCACCAAAGTCACTCCCACACCAAAGTCACTCACTCTCTCACACCAAAGTCACTCACTCTCCCACACCAAAGTCACTCACTCTCCCACACCAAAGTCACTCACTCACCCACACCAAAGTCCATAGAGTAAACCAGTGATTTAAAAAAAATAATAATTAATGTTTCAACTTTTGTAAAGAAACAACAATAACAATAATAATAAAAAAATTGAATGTTTCAACTTTCGTCAATTTTGTTTCAAAAATGTTATATTTTTATCTGAATCAGGTGTTTTTGTAGGTGTCTAAAACACGGCAGGGCAGCGTTCCCTGAGGACCAGGGTTGGGAAACACTGTGTTAGTGAAGTGTTGATCATGTGTATCAATACCTCACTTCCCCCCCAAAAAAACCTCATTTTACTTCCTCCACACACAGTACAACACCCAGCAGTAATTGGCTGCGTCCTGATTGGCCGAGTACAGTAGAATCCTGGCCGATCACACACACACTTCCAGGCCCGGAGCGTCGCCTCAGGGACGAGAACGTTCCCGGGTTTCAGTGCCGAGCTCTAATTTAGCCGGCGCTCTAATCACGGAGCTCCCGTTTCCTCGGCTCCTGTCGGGACGTGATTAGCCGAGCGCAGAGCGACTGTATTAACACACCGGCGTGGATAGATGCTCTCTAATGAAGCTTTGAGGGACTGCGGTAAATGCAGGGCCGTGACTGAAAATCACTGAGGGCGAGCGTGAGACCGCGGGGGGGGGGGGGGGGGATCCCTGCAGCAGAGACGCAGCGCTTTAATGACTGCTGCGACGACCAGGAGCTTCATCACATCCTGTTTCCAGGTCTCATTACGACTGTTAGCTCATTGTTAGCGCAGGTGAATAAATGAGACTTTTAACGCTCGTTCAGAAATATATATGATCATTACGCTGCCAAATACTGGTCCTGGAGCAGTTTGAGTCAAACCTAACAACGACGTATTCGTCTTCCGTTGCATCAGCGTTCGCTCTCTGCTGCGTATACATTATATATAAACACCCGCTGAGTGCGTGATGTAGAAACAGAAAGAGACAAATAAACACAACAAAACCAGAATATTCAACTTCGACACGGCAACAAAAACAAAAGTGCAGTAAAAATGAACAGGGATCAATGACACTTCACCGTAAAACCACGCAGATCGACCGATATATTGGTTTTTTTTTTACGAGTTTGCAAATAAGTCGAGAGGAGACATTATTCCTGATGAACTTCCCTTCGTCTTTACTCCAGAGAGTCACTGAATGTTTACGAGAGTCAACAACGAGTCTAAACCGACTGAAGATAGCGTCGCGTTTGCGCCACTTTCGTAAACAACGGCTGTGCTAACGTTGCTGTGCAGATTAGCTCTTGGTAAATCCAGTCTGAGTCCGTGATTTGAATCAATGTGTCGATGTTTAAATAAAAGGTAGGAACCAACCCGTCGGTTTGTTCGCTGACTTTAGCTGCTACTGCTAAGCTAGCATAACACACGCACGTAGCGACGTCACTTCAGCGGCCTGTATTTACTTATCACAACATTGTCTTTCCGTCTTCTTCCTCTGCTCTCTGTGAGTTTCATAGCATTTCATAGCAGTGATTCACCTCCTTGTTAGCCCGTTAGCCTGTTAGCCCGTTAGCTTGTCTGTGACGGTTTTGACCGTCTTCACTTTTATGATGAAAACGGACAAAGACGAGACAAGTTGTCTGATTTATGTGTTGTCTTAGTACAGTATATGTTATGTTGTTTATAGTTTATAGTCAACAGCGTAGTTTCCTGCCAGAGGGGGGTGTCACCATCGGTTATGTGACATCAGCGACTGTAGGTGGCGCTCTTCACAATCATAGATATAGAGTATAACAGCTGCATATCTCTGTATAAGCTGCTGTTATACTGTAATACTGTATGTCTATGGATGTGACGAGCGCCACTTCCTGCCAAATTGGCGTCGTTTTGGTTGCGTGACATCATTTTCCAACTTGGTACGGTTCGGTTTGGAATGATAATGTTTTTGACTGAGAACAGTACTTTTACTTGGTGGGCGGGGTTATGGGCTGCGCCCAACGGCCGTGTCATTGTGACATCGTACCGGTGCGGCGACAATGACCGAAAAAGACAACATGTCATGGAGGACGTTAAGCGTTGGGACTATCGTTAGCTAACTATTTATGCTAGCTATATATCCGTGTTAGCTATTTATCGTTAAGGACGTCAACGCCGTCAACGTTAACGCACGTGGTGTCATGTTTTACGCGACTCCCGATTGTTAAAATGAGTCTCTAAAGTTAATGCTAACCTTTAAAAACAGAGGCGCACATACACGGTACACAGGTACGCTAGCGTTATTTGTAAGCGCTGCTCTTTTCCTTTAATAAACAGACCACTCCGGTTCCACTGTAGGCTAACGCTAAAGGCGCCAAAAGGAGCTAATGCAGCTAACGGCACGTAAACATGACGTCACGCGTGTCTTTTTTTTCCGGTCAGTCGTCATGCGTTAGCGCGCGTTGTTTGTATTTGATATTCACGACCAATCAGCTGACTCTTGGTGGGCGGAGCCAGTCTAGCTCCGCCCTGTCGATACCCGACCATTTCGCTCTGAATGTAACCGGTTTGTTATTTTAGAACTGTTCCATCGGGGGAAACGCAAACCGAACCAAACTGAAGCTCAAATCCTCGCTCGGATCCCAAAACGGCGTAAAAAGCCCCTGTTTTTTTTGGCGCAGTGGTTTGATCCGTCATGAACGGCAAACACGGCCGCATTAATATTCTCCCACAGATCAGCAGCGGCTGAAGAGCGTGGACTTGTGTGTGTGTGTGTGTGCGCCGATGCGTTGTCGTCTGTGCATCATCCAGACAGAAGATGAAGGCACAGACTCGACGCCGCATGAATTTTTCATCCGCCAGCAGCTGTTTTCGTAACCTCTTCTCAGGGCAGTCGCGGCCAGGAAAAGTCGCTGTGCTGTGTCACTTTTGGGGGAAAATACAGCCCCAAAAAAGTCAAAAAAAGACTGGGCGTCGGTCATCGGTCAGCGGTTTTATCTGAGGACACAACAAGAGTGTGTGTGTTGTGTCAAATGTGTGTCGCTGGCAGGTTTCCCTCGGGGAGTCGAGCTACAGACACACTTCCTGTCCCTGGAGAAACCCGCCGAACCCTCTGTGCCAATTTTGGCCCTGTTGCTAGTGCATGATGGGAAAGAAAAATATTCCTCTTTTTTTTCTTTCTACCTCCTCCTCCTCCTCCTCGTCCTCCTCGGTGGTGAAGAAGAGCTCCCTGACCTGAATACAGATTCACACACAGAGTAAAACTCTGTCTGCAGACGAAGGGGCAGGCACGACTTTATTTGAGTATTCATCATCTGAAAATCCCTTGACCTCCTCCTCTTCCTCCTCTTCCTCCTCCTCCTCCTCCTCCGTCAAGGTGAGCGCGATGTCGAGAGCGTGAGGGCGACCGCCGCCGCCGTGAGGCGGTGAAAACACGCGGGTGTGACTGCGCAGTCGAAAGAGCCTCAGCCCCAGATTCACAATCACACTGGGAATCACAACACGCTTAAATAATTCAGGATGAAGACGAGGAGGAGGAGGAGGAGGAGGAGGAAAAACTCTGCAGCAGGAGAAGGAAAAGAGAAAAATCGACTCGAACTTAAATACAGGATTCTTCGGTAACCCTTTCCCCTAATTTACCAGGTATTTACCTGGTAAATTCATGATAATTACCAATGGTAATAAGAAAGTAAATACAGTGAAACGGTTGCCAAAATACCGGGCATTTACCTGGTAACTATATGGTACATTTTAGTGTATTATTGGGTTATAAACTGGTAATAAGCAGGTACCTACAGTTCCCTAATTAGTAGCTATTTACCCAAGGGGTATGTGTGTAATTACATGTAATTACATGGTAATTACATGGTAATTACATGGAAACAAGCTTGGCTTTCTTTTACAGTACAGTTTTACTTTACTTACCGAGTATGCATTACCCAGTATTTTGGCAACAGTTTCACTGTATTTACTTTATTATTACCCTTGGTAATTACCTAGTAACACTGTTGTGTTACCATGAATTTACCAGGTAAATACCTAATAACTGTAAAAGACAGCGTTGGCGATTCTTCTTTAGTGTTGATGTGTTGAGAGCAGCGGCCAATCGACTTCTAGACTGGTCAGAAAAGGGGCGGGGCGTCGTGGGCAACGTTAGCTTAAAGTGATATATGTGGATATTCCCTGATGAAAAACAGTGATATTGATGTTTCACGTTATTCTATCGTTACGCTGCACATATTATCGCACACTTAGGTAAAAACATTAAATAATATCATGTTCGTTTGGAAATCTACACTTTACGCTCTTCACTGTTTGTTTATCAGGTGAATTTAACACTTTATCGTTTTTAGGTTCTTTTACAGCTGTCTTTGTGTTTTCTCACACATTTTATATTCACTTTGATAGATAGATAGATAGATAGATAGATAGATAGATAGATAGATAGATAGATAGATAGATAGATAGATAGATAGATAGATAGATAGATAGATAGATAGATAGATAGATAACAATAGATCGCTTAAAAAGTTAGCTAGCATAAATAGTTAGCTAGCATAAATAGTTATATAACAGTAGATAGCTTAAATAGTTAGCAAGCTTAGATAGTTAGCAAGCTTAGATAGATAGATAGATAGATAGATAGATAGATAGATAGATAGATAGATAGATAGATAGATAGATAGATAGATAGATAGATAGATAGATAGATAGATAGATAGATAGATTAAAAGTTAGCTAGCATTAATAGTTAGATAACAGTAGATAGCTTAAATAGTTAGCAAGCTTAGATAGTTAGCAAGCTTAGATAGATAGATAGATAGATAGATAGATAGATAGATAGATAGATAGATAGATAGATAGATAGATAGATAGATAGATAGATTAAAAGTTAGCTAGCATTAATAGTTAGATAACAGTAGATAGCTTAAATAGTTTGCAAGCTTAGATAGTTAGCAAGCTTAGATAGATAGATAGATAGATAGATAGATAGATAGATAGATAGATAGATAGATAGATAGATAGATAGATAGATAGATAGATAGATAGATAGATAGATAGATAGATAGATAGATAGATAGATAGATAGATAGCATAAATAGTTAGATAACAATAGATAGCTTAAATAGTTAGCTAGCATAAATAGTTAGCTAGCATAAATAGTTAGATAACAGTAGATAGCTTAAATAGTTAGCAAGCTTAGATAGATAGATAGATAGATAGATAGATAGATAGATAGATAGATAGATAGATAGATAGATAGATAGATAGATAGATAGATAGATAGATAGATAGATAGATAGATAGATAGATAGATAGCAATAGACATATTAAATAGTTATAGTCAATAGTTATATTCTATTAGTCTATTTCAGTATTTAATGTGGCTTAGATTTGATTACATTGACATTTAAAAATGCTAATCGTGACGATGAACATTAATTTATTATAAAACAGTTCATTTATATCTAACATTTACTGTTAGAAAAAGGTCTGAGAGGCCGTTGGCCACTGGAAATCTTCCCTGCTTTAGTGTAAAGTATTGAAATAATATACATCAAAATCAGTGTATCTACTGCCCCCTCTGGTCAAACAGATACAGTGCGGTCGTCTTCTCTGACCTCGGCTCTAAACCACATTATCGTCATTATCGTCCACTCCGTCTTTACTTTCTCACCACTGGCAACAAAGTGATGAGAGGAGGAAGAAAAAGAGAAGAAGAAGAAGAAGAAGAAAACATTTGCCAATTAGTCTGAGCTCTTGTGATAAAACCACAACAATCGCAGTTCACATTAATTATTCATCTGCAGAGCCACAAACACAGTTGTTCCTGACAGGAGGAAGTCGCTGCGGTGAGATCTCATCGTCTAAATGTTATCGCCTCACGTCACATGGAAAAATACTGCACTCTGTTCTGCATCAAAAGACTCAAATATCACCATGTTTGTCGGGAATGTGTTTAAATCTGTAAAACACAAACTGAGAAGGAGCTCGTATTATTCTGCCCCTCGACCTTTGCGACCTTTTAAGTCGCTCTCTTTCGTAAATCTGCGTTCACGGCGTCGATCATCGGAGCTTTTTTTCTGTGCGTACGCGTCTGTCATCGCTCGCCAAAAAAGCCGTGTTTGTTGTTGTGACTGCTGATCGGGAGCCGCTGAGCATGCTGGGATACGGCGGGGGTCACGGGGACCGGGGGCTGAGAGGTCACGACCTTTATGTTCTGACATGTTTCCTCCGGAGAGGTGAAAAAAATACAAATACAGCTACACACACACACACACACACACACCACACACACACGAATACACACACACACTTGCATTTTCCATCGAATTAAACGCTTTTTATAGCTTTAATTATTTGGTTTTATCGTCGCGTTTCACGTGATTTCTAAACGTAATCTTTTGTAAACGTAGTATTTTATCGACACACCGACTTTATCGCCTCCTACAAATGTAATAAAAAAATATAAAAATATTTTTCCGACAAGACGATGTCACTGGAAGCAAACTGTGATTCTGTCCGTGGGCGGGGCTTAGGAGGAAGCTGCTGCCTGCTGATTGGCTCCTGGGTTTTGGAGCGACGGACTAAAATTTGTAAAAAGATAATCTGACAAATGTTAGATACCGACAATTATTAAGTAGTTTGTCAGATGTTGGCGAGGGAATGAGTTCCAGATGGACGATATATTTGGCGCCACCCGGTGGTGATCTCAGTGAACTGACTCTTTAGGTATTTTCACGTTAAAGCGGTCGATGAAAACTGAGCTAAATGAAAAAACCTTTTACTTTGAAAAGTTTATTTGAACAAAAAACTAAAAGATGTGTGATTTATTTCAGTTTCCTTTTCTTTGTTTGGACAAATATTTAAATAATATGTATTTATCACATGGTTTATAACAGTCATGCAGTGTATGTGTGTGTGTGTGCGTGCGTGTGTGCGTGTGTGTGCGCGTTCCTTTCTCAGGAACCTTGGAAATTGAATGGAACGCTCCACAATCACACAGAACACATTCCTCACATTGTGAAATCTTTACTTTTGAATATCCGCGACTGTGATTCTACTCACGTCGTCGTAAAAACATTATACAACATATATTTATATATATATATTTATATATATATATATATATAATGTGTTGTAAAAGCGTCATTCAGCCTTGACCACTGTTCAAAACACACTCATAACAACAATAACAATAATAATCTATTTTACCTATAAGCGCCTTTTCAAACACTCAAGCACCGGGTGATTTTATTGTTATTGATGTGTGATTGATGATGATGATGATGATGATGATGATGATAGAGAGATAGTGACGGTGTCTTTCTGATGCACACATACACACACACAAACACACACACACACACACACTGATTCTGTGCGGTTTCTGTAAAAAGACTTTAGCGTCAGAGGAAGTTATGAAAGTCATTATTTAACCGACGAGCGAAACAAAACATTACGGCACAAACTGCTGTGTTTCTCACTCAAGTGACTATAATATCACATTTTACAGTGCGTGTGTGTGTGTGTGTGTGTGTGTGTGTGTGTGTGTGTGTGTGTGTGTGTGTGTGTGTGTGTGTGTGTGTGTGTGTGTGTGTGTGTGTGTGTGTGTGTGTGTGTGTGTGTGTGTGTGTGTGTGTGTGTGTGTGTGTGTGTGTGTCGATGAGTGAAGAGAGAGAGAGAGGGAGGAAACCTTTCAGTTCCTATAGAAGTGTTTGGCGTTTGTACCTGTGTTAGGTGGGAGGAAGAGAAGCCCTGAAGAGGGCTCACGCATACTCGGATGTAACCGTGTGTGTGTGTGTGTGTGTGTGCGTGTGTGTGTGTGTGTGTGTGTGTGCAGTGAAATTGCAGCAGCTGCTCCCACACAGCGCCAGGAGCTTTTTCCGATCAGCAGGATAATGGCGCCATTGTTGCGTGGTTTCATAAGTCGAAGCTGCAGAGATGAAAAAACTGACTAAATGTATGCGTGTGTGCGGGTGTGTGTGTGTGTGTGTGTGTGTGTGTGTGTGTGTGTGTGTGTGTGTGTGTGTGTGTGTGTGTGTGTGCGTGTGTGTGTCATAGTCATGCCTGGAGGAAGTGGGAGGAGACTTCACTCTTTCCAGGACTCATATTCAGTCTGAAGTGAGACGGAGGGCCCGCCCTCACGGAGGTGAAACAACACTGAGATGATGCTCATTTTGGGAAAAATCTCAAAACGTTTCCCTCGCGGGTTTTTTTTTTCGTGTAGACGAACAATCGTGGTTTAAGAAGGTCGTGTTTATGTCGGTGTTTTTAAGAAACAATAAGAAAAAGATAAGATGAGGAAAAGTCTTTAGTTCTGAAGGTTTGCGGTGAAAACCTTGACATTTATGTGATTTTCTACTAAATGGTCTTAGAAAGATTCATTTCATCTCAGCACGGTTTATTTTCTCTTCTCCATCAGTGATAGATGTTTTTATACTGATACTAAAAAGTGACGTCAACAGATGTTAAAGCCGACAATGTCCAACTGTAGATTATTTAAAAGATTTTAAAATACTACTTTTAGTTCCAAAATCTACTTATAATTCCAAAATCTACTTAAATTTCCAAAATCTTCTTCAAATTCTACTCAGAATTCCAGAATTCCTATAATTCCAAAATCTACTTCAAATTCTTCTCAGAATTCCAAAATCTACTTAAAGTTCCAAAATCTACTTCAAATTCTACTCAGAATTCCAAAATCTACTTCAAATTCTACTCAGAATTCCAGAATTCCTATAATTCCAAAATCTACTTCAAATTCTACTCAGAATTCCAAAATCTACTTTAAGTTCCAAAACCTACTTAAAGTTCCAAAACTTACTCAAATGTCCCAAATGTACTTATTATTCCAAAATCTACTTAAATTTCCAAATCTAGTTATAATTCCAAAATCTACTAAAGTTCCTAAATCTACTTATTAAATCCAAATTCTACTTAAAATCTTCTTAAACTTCCTAAATCTACTTGAATTTCCTAAATCAATAGCGTGACCACAGTTGTAAACACAAGGAATTTGTGCAGCTTTTTATTTGCGCCATTTGTCAAATCTGGCAACCTGAGTCGTGTCTGCAGTCGACGTTCACACTTTCATATTTAACACATATTTTACCCAGAAAAGACTGAGGCGTTGGTGTTGAACGTCCAGCTCTTATTATGGCCTAAATACATGAGACTGAGCTACACACACACACACACACACACACACACACACACACACACACTGTCTCTTTCAGGGCTGCTGTTTCACTCTTTTAAATAATTGACAAGTCCGTTGCCGGTGAGGACGGCGACAAATGTGCTGAGTTAACGTCCCGGCCAGAGGAGTTTTTAGCACCAAAACGCTATCAATCCTCCTCCACAGAAGCGTTCGCCACCACCACGGCGGTCCATAAATCTCACGTAAACCCCGGCTCAGCGACCGCGTCGAGTCACCTCCTCTAGTCGCCGCCGCTCGCGTCGCGGTGTTTATTGTTTCAGAGCGGAGCTGGCAGCGCCGGCCACATCTGCTGTATTTACCCTGTAGATTACAATCCATCTCCAAACAGCGCTCCGGTGTCGGTGCACCAGGGCCGCAGACGTATTAGTGAGATTGCTGAGGGCAAACTGGAGGCCCCCTACCACCCCCCCCCCCACCCCCCGTCTCCGTGTTCCTTCACCTCTGAAGGGAATTGCAGAGTCTGATTGAGGCCTTGACTCGGAGCAGCTGCTCTGAGACACAGTGTCCACTTTGTTCCTTCTTTAACTAAACACAATTTAGCCATGGATTTCCCCCCAATCTTATCTCATCTGATGTAAAGTCTTCTTCTTCTTCTTCTTTCAGCTTCTCCCTGTAGGGGGCGCCACACCACTTTATCTGCCTCGTATCCTCTCCTGTTGGACCAACTGTCCTCGCGTCGTCATCTTCAACATCCTTCGGCCAAAATAATGACGGTCCCTCCTCTGCACCGTCTTACTGTTTACAATATTTAGAACAGCTCATTATTTGGCACTCAGTCCATTGGTGGGTGTATTAAATAGGTCATTATTTGGCAGTCAGTTTGTTGGTGGATAAATAGAAGAGCTCATTATTTGGCAGTCAATCTGTTGTTGGTGTATAAATAGAATAGCTCATTGGCAGCCAGTCAGTTGGAAGATATATAGCTTAGCTCATTATTTGGCAGTCAGCCTGTTGGTGGATATATAGAATAGCTCATTATTTGGCAGTCAATCTTTTGGTTGATATTTAGAATGCCTCATTATTTGGCAGTCAGTCCATTGGTGGATTTATACAGTAGCTCATTATTTGGCAGTCTGCCTGTTGGTAGATATATAGAATAGCTCACTATTTGGCAGTCAGTCTGTTGGTAGATATAAAGAAAAGCTTATTATTTGGCAGTCAGTCTGTTGGCAGATATATATAGAATAGCTCATTATTTGGCAGTCTGCCTGTTGGTAGATATATAGAATAGCTCATTATTTAGCAGTCAGTCTGTTGGTAGATATATAGATTAGCTCATTATTTGGCAGTCAGTGTGTTGGTGGTTATATAGAATAGCTCAGTATTTGGCAGTCAGTCTGTTGGTAGATATATAGAATAGATCATCATTTGGCAGTCCGTCTGTTGGCAGATATATATAAAATAGCTCATTATTTGGCAGTCTGTCTGTTGGTAGATATATAGATTAGCTCATTATTTGGCAGTCAGTGTGTTGGTGGTTATATAGATTAGCTCATTATTTGGCAGTCAGTGTGTTGGTGGTTATATAGAATAGATCATCATTTGGCAGTCCGTCTGTTGGCAGATATATATATAAAATAGCTCATTATTTGGCAGTCTGTCTGTTGGTAGATGTATAGAATAGCTCATCATTTGGCAGTCAGTCTGTTGGCAGATATATAGAGAATAGCTCATTATTTGGCAGTCTGTCCATTGGTAGATATATAGAATAGCTCATTATTTGGCAGTCTGTCCATTGGTGGATATAAAGAATAGCTCATTATTTGGCAGTCAGTCCATTGGTGGATATATAGATTAGCTCATTATTTGGCAGTCCATCTGTTGGTGAATACTGAGTATCATATTCCAAGATATCGGCCTGTTGCAGCAGTGACTTTGTAGCTTTTTCTGTAACCTTATTTCTACTTCTCGTTGTAGCCCTGTGTGAGACTCAAAAAGGTCTTATCTTATCTCATCTTATCTCAATGTAGATGTATCCATTATGTGGAAGGGGAAGTTGTCCTCAGCCACAGAGAAAAGCCAGAAACATCAGTTATGGAGGCCAAGGACGTGATGGAGCACAACAGCGACGCGCTTTAAAACAGACTTACCGCGCGTTCAAATCCGCCACCGCGCGTCGCCTGAGTCGAGCCAAGTCTCGGTGTGTTCCTCTGCAAACACTGGAACAATTAAGGCGCTTATCTCTGGCTCACAAAACAGCACCTTGCACCTGAATTGTGAGTCGTCGGCCCCCGCGTGGATGACGACGCAAGGTCTTAATGCCGCGAATGATTTCTGTGAGCGAAGGCCAGCGCGGAGAAGCATGTTAGGGAAAGAAAACAGACAAATGTCAAGGACTTCAGTCTCATTCAGAGCACAGAGTGTGGAAATGGTCCAGCTTTTTTTTTTCACCCTGCACCAGAAATAGATTTCAATTTGATGACGGGTGTCGGCCGTGAACACGGCGCAACGTTTCTGACGATGATTGAGACAGACGTGGGGGAGAAAAAAAAACTGTAAATTGAAACTGGTCGTTCAAATCCTAAGTCTAATATCCCCATTGTGAGGACTAAAGAATGAGAGAGTGAATTTAGGGAGCATTTGAAGACAATTGTGGAGGATTTGAAAAGACCTTGGCCTACATTCTGTCATTACTATAACGCTGCCTTCTCACTAATGCTCGTCCAGTCCTGTCTTCATCTGCCAAACCTCTTTCACACCAAAACTAACCAGAAAACCCCGGGATCTGTGAAGCCGCGTGAACCCGCTGACAAAAGAAGGCGATGGATAAGCTCGACACAAAAGAGATCAGAGGGAGAACAAAACCACACAAAAATCCTCTTTGCCTCAAATAACTGTCTGACCACAGCTGCACCTCAGTCTGAAAGATTACTGCAAACATTCATGTGCACTAATAAACAGAAGATGAATGTGCGTCACATAGTGCTGCACCAAAATCTTAAAAATGCTGAGATGGACTGCCTGCCAAATAATGAGCTGTTCTCTCTATGGACCAAGAAATTGACTGGCAAATAATGAGCTACTCTATTCTGTCCACCAACAGCCTGACTGCCAAATAGTGAGCTGTTCCATATATCCACCAAGAGACAGACTACTGCACAATGACTGTCTGCCAAATAATGAGCTTTTATCTATATCACCACCAGACTGCCTGCCAAATAATGAGCTGTTCTCTCTATGGACCAAGAAAGTGACTGGCAAATAATGAGCTACTCTATTCCGTCCACCAACAGCCTGACTGCCAAATAGTGAGCTGTTCCATATATCCACCAAGAGACAGACTACCGCACAATGACTGCCTGCCGAATAATGAGCCATTATCTATATCACCACCAGACTGCCTGCCAAATAATGATCTGTTCTCTCTATGGACCAAGAAAGTGACTGGCAAATAATGAGCTACTCTATTCCGTCCACCAACAGCCTGACTGCCAAATAGTGAGCTGTTCCATATATCCACCAAGAGACAGACTACCGCAACAATGACTGTCTGCCGAATAATGAACTGTGCTCTATGTGGACCAAGAAAGTGGCTGCCAGATTATGAGTTATTCTAGTCATCCACCAATGGCCTGACTGCCAAATAGTGAGCTGTTCCATACATCCACCAAGAGACAGACTACCGCACAATGAGCTATTCTATGTGTCCACCAAAGGACTGCCTGTCGAATAATGAACTATTCTCTATATGGACCAAGTAATTGACTGCCAAATAATGAGTGATTCTATTCCTCCACCAATGGCTTGACTGCCAAATAATGAACCATTCCATACATCCACCAAGAGACAGACTAACGCACAATGAGCTATTCTACGTGTCCACCAAAGGACTGCCTGCCGAATAATGAACTGTTCTCTATATGGACCAAGAAAGTGACTGCCAGATTATGAGTTATTCTAGTCATCCACCAATGGCCTAGCTTGCCAAATAGTGAGCTGTTCCATACATCCACCACAAGACTGGCTGTTGAATTATGAGCTATTCTATGTGTCCACCAACAGACTGCCCGCAAAATAATGAGCCATCCTCTATAGCGTCCAAGACAGTGATTGCCAAATAGTACGCTGTTCTATTCATCTACAAATAGCCTGACTTACCAAATAGTCGACTGTTCCATACATCAACACAAGACTGCCTGCAAAATAATGAAGTTTTCTCTATATGGACCAAGTAATTGACTGCCAAATAATGAATTATTCTATTCATCTACCAATAGCTTGACTGCCAAATAGTGAGCCATTCCATACATCCACCAAGAGACTGACTGCCGTATATTAAGCTTTTCTATTTACCCACCAGTGGACTGATTGCAAAATAATGAGCTTATTTATATATATCCATCAACAGATTGAGTGCCAAATTATGAGCTGTCCTCTATATCCACCAAGAAAGTAACTGCCAAATAATGAGCTGTTATCTATATGATCTCAATGTTGTTATATCTGGCGTCTTCTTCTTCTTCTTCGTCCGTGTCCTTGCTTCTTCTACGATGTTTGGGTCAAAGGTCAGGGACAGGAAGTGTGTGGACCATGTGCAGAGAAGCTAAGCTACAGTTTCAGTGTAAAACAAGCAACAGTAATAAAGCTCCAAAACACACGATGTGAGTGTGTGAAAGAGAAGGTTTTTAGTGCAGATTCAGTGATTAAAGTGTTGACTCGTGTTCTAAATGTGCAGTTTTAGTCGTGCTAACATCACGGCTGTTTCAGGGGAGCTCTTTTGTGATCGCCGGCCTTATCTCGACGAGACGCCCCACAATTAAGCCTCCAGTTGTTTTAGAGTGCTTCTGCATTTACAGCATCACAGTTCACAGCGTGCGTCGGGATTAATCCCAAACAGGTCGCCGCAATTACACCGGAGCCACCGGCTGCTTCTGAAAAGGCGGACGCGGCGGCGACAGACGTGTGGGTGCAGATAACACTGGTGTGAGAACACAGGCGAGGCTGATGTGACTGTGACACTGGTCCGTCTCATTAAAGTGTGAGGCTGACGGAGGCGACGAGAGGCAGAACCACTCAGACGAGAGCTCTGCACAAAGGGACGGACGCTCGTCATCGCTGTGAGATTAACACTGAAGAATTAATGAACGGTCGACCTGCTCTGTTAGCCTGCTGGGAAAAAAGGAAGGTGGTGATTAACGCCTTTCAATGACCTGGTGTTTGCTCTGACCTGTTTTTGTTTTTACAGTTTTTGACTGACTGCCAAATAGAGAGCTATTCCATAAGAGACTGACTGCCTGCCAAATAATGAGCTATTCCATACATCCACCAAGACACCGACTGCCACATGGTGGGCTATCCCATACATCCAACAAGAGACTGACTGCCGCATAGTGAGCTATTCCATACATCCACCAAGAGACCGACTGACTGCCAAATATTGAGCTATTCCATACATCCACCAAGAGACTGACTGCCAAATAGTGAGCTATTCAATACATACACCAAGAGACTGACATACTGCCACATAGTGAGCTATTCCATACATCCACCAAAAGACTGACTGACTGCCAAATAATGAGCTATTCCATACATCCACCAAGAGACTGACTGCCAAATAGTGAGCTATTCAATACATACACCAAGAGACTAACTGCCTTCCAAATAATGAGCTATTCCATACATCCACCAAGAGACTGACTGCCAAATAGTGAGCTATTCAATACATACACCAAGAGACTGACTGCCTGCCAAATAATGAGCTATTCCATACATCTACCAAGAGACTGACTGCCGCATAGTGAGCTATTCCATACATCCACCAAGAGACCGACTGACTGCCAAATATTGAGCTATTCCATACATCCACCAAGAGACTGACTGCCAAATAGTGAGCTATTCAATACATACACCAAGAGACTGACATACTGCCACATAGTGAGCTATTCCATACATCCACCAAAAGACTGACTGACTGCCAAATAATGAGCTATTCCATACATCCACCAAGAGACTGACTGCCAAATAGTGAGCTATTCAATACATACACCAAGAGACTAACTGCCTTCCAAATAATGAGCTATTCCATACATCCACCAAGAGACTGACTGCCAAATAGTGAGCTATTCAATACATACACCAAGAGACTGACTGCCTGCCAAATAATGAGCTATTCCATACATCCACCAAGAGACTGACTGCCGCATAGTGAGCTATTCCATACATTCACCGAGAGACTGACTAACTGCCAAATAATGAGCTATTCCATACATCCAACAAGAGACTGACTGCCAAATAGTGAGCTTTTCAATACATACACCAAGAGACTGACAGACTGCCACATAGTGGGCTATTCAATACATACACAAAGAGAACGACTGCCTGACAAATAATGAGCTATTCCATTCATCCACCAAGAGACTGACTGACTGCCAAATAATGAGCTATTCCATACATCCACCTATGGACTGATTGGCAAATAGTGAGCTTGTCTGTATATCCATCGACAGATTGACTTCCAAGATGCTAGCTAGTAGCTTACAAGAAGCAAGAAAGCTAGCCGTGACACAAGAACACCCTGCCCCCACCCCTCCCGCCTTGACCTTGTAAATTCCAAGTTCTGGCTAAAAATGGAGCGCACCCTGCGTGGCAGACGTTTCTTCACCTCTGTGCAGAAAATGCCAGTCAACGGTGAGAAGTTGCTAACTCTCAATGGCAAACAGGGCAGGCGTCCAGGTGCAGGCGAGGCTGAACTGCTGTCCTCAGCACACCCAAGGCCACGTCGCCCGGGGGGAGGGGGGGGGTGAGGACATTTTTCAGGTAAAGGGAGGACGGAGCTGTCAGATTAAACACAGAGCACCTGGGATTAGTGTCAACAGTCTCCTGGACCGTGTGCCCCACCTCCTCCCTCCTGACTCCTCAGATCCACGGCCTTCCCGTTGACACTGACCTTTAAACTCCAATTAGCCACTTAATCAGAAATTCATTATTTATTTCGGGGGGGGGGGGTAGAGGGAAAAAAAAAAGCCAACAGGGCTGAGGTTGTTTGTCTCTTTCACCTCATTATCATCTGCTAACGACCTGCTCCTGCATCTCATTTCCACAACAAAGTCACAAGAGATGACATTTGCACAAGAATCAGGGGATTATTTTTTTCCCCCTCGTCTTTATTTTAAGGGCAAACGCGGCACAGATGAGGATTTCTTCTTCCACCCGTCGCACGTCGTCTTTACATTCTCGCTTTTAACGCCGGGCGTCTCTTCGTGGGCAGAGATTCCCGCGGATTTAATTGCAGAGACGCGTCTGAGGCGGCGAATTAATAAGCGCGTCGTCGACCGCGTCGAGAGGTGACGCATTCCAACTCCTGAACTCGGAGCCTTCGTTGGCCTAATTCGGTGTGAAATGGTTGACAGGGAAGAGTGAAAATCTCTGCAGAAAAGAACAAGTTTGTGCTCAGAAAGACGAGCACCAGAGTCAGGATTAAGTTCCCTCTGCACACACACATACACACACACACACACACACACACGCTTTGACTTAATCTTCCATTTCCTGTCATTGAATTCCTGTAGTGTTGAGTATTTGACAAAATAAAGCCATAAAAACTGTCAGCAATAAACAGTGAATGCGAGTAATTTAACCTTGGAAATATAATAATACACGATTAATGATTGAAGTTGATGTAGAAATATGTAAAAGCTGCAACCGAACATTTTTTTGTTACTATAAAAACATTTTAGTTAAAACAGAGAGCTGATAGCACACTTTTGCCATTTTTTTACACACAAATTAGAGCAAAAGTACAACGTGAGATCGGAAAGAGAAAGATTTGTGACTCGGCCACAAATTACAATAGAATATGAAATCTGCCAAATAGTGAACCGCTGTCTATATCCACCAAGAAAGTGACTGGCAAATAATGAGCTACTCCATTCATCCACCAACAAGTTGACTGCCAAGTAGTGAGCTATTCCATGCATCCACCAAGAGACTGACTGACTGCCAAATAGAGCGCTTTTCCATAAGAGACTGACTGCCTGCCAAATAGTGAGCTTTTCCATACATCCACCAAGAGACTGACTGACTGACTGCCACATAGTGAGCTATTCCATACATCCACTAAGAGACTGGCTGACTGCCAAATAGGGAGCTTTTCCATACATCCACCAAGAGACTGACAGACTGCCAAATAGTGAGCTATTAAATACATCCACCAAGAGACCGCATGCCACATAGTGAGCTATTCAATATATCCACCAAGAGACTAACTGACTGCCAAATAGTGAGCTATTCCATACATCCACCAAGAGACTGACTGACTGCCAAATAATGAGCTATTCTATGTGTCCACCAACGGATATTTCCTGAAACTGCCGGGTTTACGGGGGAACGTTTTTTTTTAAAACAGTTTTACATTGTTTACATTTCGTGCCATTTCCGTGTGGACGTATATAAAGTATAAAAACTAGAAACATAAATTTTCTCACATCTAAATGTCTTAAAGTGTCGGGATATCACTGCAGAAACTGCCCGAGTAGAATGGATTAAATTGATTCACATTTTTCTTGATTAAATTCAAATAATCTGCAAAGTTTGCTTTAAATCTGCAGACATTTTCACCCTGTAATGATAAATGTAAAATGAGGGAAAACGGGAATATAAGAAAGTTTGTACTCTGAACTCTGAATTTACTCAAACATCAATCTGTGAGAGTGCATTTTACTTCTGTATTTAACAAAAACTTATGACAAACCATTGTTTTAGCTTCGTACTTCTGGCAAAAATAAGAACAATTTCCCTAAATTGAGGCTTATTTCACTTTCTTGGAATATTTTTTTACAGTGTACATTAACCATCGTCAGTTTCCCCATCCTTTTAGTGAAGATTTATGTGTTTATATTTGAAATAACGTCCATAAAATGAAAATGTGTTGGTTTCCACGCCATCTGGACATTTTATGTCCATAAAGATCAGACATTTGGTTAATTTTCTTTTCATAATTGTAAATAAACCTTCATTGTACTCAGATTACGGCTGTAAATGTAGATGCTACGTTTTTGGTAAACACACAGAGAGACAGAGGCCTGAAGCAGGAGGTTTGATACGACCACATGAAATCGTCCGTCACAATAAAGCATCGCAAACTTCCTGCTGCCGTCAAAGGCCCAGATAAAGACACAGAGAGAGAGAAAAAAACAGATTCTCCGCTCAAATCCTCCTCCTCTTAATCCTCAGCCGCCGTCTGATATCGCTGCTCGTCGACGCGTCGGCATTGTTGTACTTTTCAGCCGCGGCTTGTGTTTCTCACACTGTGGACTAAAGAGTGAGTGAGAGGAGAAGATAAATGTGGAGAGAAGCCAGAATATAAACCTCAAACTGATCCACGGTAATCTGTAAAACAAGACAAAAAAAACAGCCTAATCTGGAAACTAGACGTTCCTGTCGGACGCTCGGTGAAGAATTCCTGATGCAGAGAAAGTTAAAACCTGTTTGTCCATACATCCACCAAGATACTGACTGCCAAATAGTGAGCTACTCCATACATCCACCAAGAGACTGACTGCCAAATAGTGAGCTACTCCATACACCCACTAAGAGACTGACTGACTGCCAAATAGTGAGCTACTCCATACATCCACTGAGAGACTGACTGACTGACTGCCAAATAGTGAGCTATTCCATACATCCACCAAGAGACTGACTGACTGACTGCCAAATAGTGAGCTATTCCTTACATCTACTAAGAGACTGACTGACTGCCAAATAGTGAGCTATTCCATACATCCACCGAGAGACTGACTGCCAAATAGTGAGCTATTCCATACATCCACCAAGAGACTGACTGACTGACTGACTGTCAAATAGTGAGCTATTCCATACATCCACCAAGAGACTGACTGACTGCCAGATACTGAGCTATTCCATACATCCACAGAGAGACTGACTGACTGCCAAATAGTGAGCTATTCCTTACTCCACCAAGAGACTGACTGACTGCCAAATAGTGAGCTATTCCATACATACACCGAGAGACTGGCTGACTGCCAAATAGTGAGCTATTCCATACATCCACAGAGAGACTGACTGACTGCCAAATAGTGAGCTATTCCATACATCCACCAAGAGACTGACTGCCAAATGGTGAGCTATTCCATACATCCACCGAGAGACTGACTGATTGCCAAATAGTGGTCTATTCCATACATCCACCAAGAGACTGACTGACTGATTGCCAAATAATGAGTTATTCTATACATCCAGTGAGAGACTGACTGACTGCCAAATATTGACCTATTCCATACTCCACCGAGAGACTAACTGACTGCCAAATAGTGAGCTACTCCATATATCCACCAGAGACTGACTGACTGCCAAATAGTGAGCTATTCCATACATCCACTAAGAGACTGACTGACTGCCAAATAGTGAGCTATTCCATACATCCACCAATAGATTGACTGATTGCCAAATAGTGAGCTATTATATGTGTCCACCAACGGATATTTCCTGAAACAATGCCGCCGTGTTAAAAAAAAAACCCTGTTTGTCCAATAAAACAAAGCGTCAGGGACAAATGACAGAGGACGGACACAGATTATTGAGCAGCTGAGTCACATTTATTCTGCTGCCACTCATGGCACCTCTGGCTCAACATGTTATTTACTCAAAGGGACGTCAGTGAAATCCAAAAACCATTTATTTTGTGGCCACAGCTCCGGACTCTGTTTCCAATAAAAACATCACTTTGTCATTTTGGTGACAAAAGAAAACACTTGGTTTTTTTTAATGATTTTTGGTGATTTTTCTTGTTGCGCTGACACTGGAATGGCAATGATTTTGTGTAAATGATGGTAATCAATAACAAGTCGATAACAATAAAGTAAAATAAAGGTTTAATATGGTAATTAACAATTGTAATTCACAAATACTAACATATTAACACCTTACCTTGGTTATTACAATGGAACTCAACTATGGTGTTACCGTTAAATTATCACCACTTTATTACACTGTTATTACAAAGCTGGAGATTACATATATATATCCAAAAGAGAAAGTATACACTATAATATTAATACTTTCATAAACACAGACTGTAAAACTCATTTAAAAAGCACCATTCTGATGATTTTTTTAGGAATTATCGTTAATAAAAACACATTTTGTGTTCCCACTAGCCACGCAGCAGGCTCCACCCCCCCAATGTAGACTCCGCCCTCACCTTCCTTTGATCTGTATGCGAGCTACCGTGTCAACCATGGTAGAAGTCTTTTTGACATGCATAAAAACGTTTTCACAGAGGTCAGGCGTATGGCGAAATTGCGTTATAGCGCCCCCTAAGGTGAAAACAGAGCTCCACCGAATTGCCTGAAACTTGCCGGGTGGATGTTCTCGACCAAGACGAGCGAAAAAGTCGACCGTAACCATGGCCTCAGCTCAACAGGAAGTCGGCCATTCAGTCCACGATGATAACGTCGAGTTACCGCGCCACCTACTGGCAACAGGAAGTGCAGCTAGTGACACACAGTGAGCGCCGCTCCTCGACACACACACGAGGGTGAGAGGAGGTGTTTACGTTACTGTGTTCTAACATATAGTTATTTGTGATTGACGGACGTCCTGTCAACGACAGAGGAGATGAACGTGTGAATCAGTGTGTGTGTGTGTGTGTGTGTGTGTGTGTGTGTATGTGTGTCCGCCCACACTCAGGTGTTGTGACACATTATGACCGGGGTGTTGATAATATGACGATGATTAGTATTCATGAATGCCAGAGAGCACAAACAGAGCGCGATGTTCCTCCGTCGTTACAAAACCTCCTTTGTTCTCGCCGAGCTCCGACTTCCATTAAGAAAATAACAAAGAAATAAATCAGAGACGCTCGTCGCGTTAAATGAAGTCAATTCAAATGTGCTTCCCAATTATGAGCAAACATTGCCATAATGTGTGTGTGTGTGTGTGTGTGTGTGTTATTCTTGCTGTAATTAGATTATTGCAGATGATGGATTAGCCTCATGTTCAGGTGTAAAGGTGCTGAAGCTCAGAGCTGCTTATCAGTAACTAATCCTCTGATATTGTTGTATTTTCTAACCCTCGACACGTAATAGTTTGGTGATAACAAGTGGAAACGCGCGGCACTTTAATCTCAACTTTATTACGTGGGATTAGGAATTAGGAAATTAGGGAAACAAGCTGCATAATCCGGCGAAAATCGCCATCTGACCAAGATTTAAGGGCCATTTAATTTTTTTTTTTTACAGGAATTATAGCTAAAAACACATTTTGTGTTCCCACTAGCCACGCAGCAGGCTCCGCCCCCCTAGACAAACTCCGCCCTATATCCGAAGAAGTAAAATACGAAACCCAAAAAGGTCCAAAAAACCCAAATACAGTAAAATATAACTACTTTCATGAGCACAAAAAGTACCCAACTACCTTTTAATAATCCAGAATAATAATAATCCAGCCGTTTTTAGGGATTAGACTATTGATTCTACATATCAATAATAGATAATAAGATAATTAAAAACAATTTTTTTACAGGAGAAGATAAATGTTTTTTTTTACAGGCGAAAATACTGCAGATTAATTTTTTTTTTCAATCTTTTTTTTCAAATTTTTGGTCAAATTTTTTTATTTTAAATTTTGGGTCAAATTTTTTTTTTAAATTTTGGATCAAATATTTTTTTTAAATTTTGGGTCAAATTTTTTTTTTTTAATTTTGGGTCCAATTTTAAAAAAAAAAAATTTGGTCAGTTTTTTTTTTAAAATTTTGGGTCAAATTTTTTTTTTTCACATTTTGGATGACAAAGTATAGTATGACGTTTTTGTCAAATTCAAATTTTGGAAAAAAAATTACAACAACAATAAAAAATCGGAAAAGTTTTCCAGCCCTTTTTGCTCTGGGGCTCCACCTGCAGACATTTTATGGTACTGCAACCAGTAGTTCTTTATAGATGTCATTCATGAAGTAGATATTTGTAATTGTGTTGATTTATAAAGTGGAAATACTGGTCCTCACTTTGTCAGCAACCCAGTCCTCAGTATGCAGCAAGTACAAGAATGTGTGTGTGTGTGTGTGTGTGTGTGTGTGTGTTTGCTTATCGCTGCGTTTGCACACGTTTAGCCCGTTTAAGCACAAATTATGTATAAGTTACATTTCGGCCGACGCCGTTTCCACGGCGACAAAAGGTGCTGAGTGATTTCTCGCCACCGCCGGCGACGACGACACTTCACGTCGACACGCCGACACAACATTTACTCGCCGAGGCTGAACTTCGGGGAGACGAGTGATCCATCATGAGGGACGTTATGCTGTCTCTGTTTGTGTTACACACACACACACACACACACACACACACACACACACTTTGACTGTGGGTTTAAACGACGCTCGCCTTGAGAACGTTTGTTTTTTTACCAAACTCTTTTTGTCAGGACGCGTCTTTTTAAAGATGACAAATGATCTCGTGAAGAACGTCGACGTGGATGTTTTCAGGACAACGGCAGCTGTTACTCTGTCAATCTGTCAATCTGTCAATCTGTTAATCCAGTTTCCTGTGAACGTGAAGATGATTTACAGACGTGACGTCAGAGCTCAAAGTCATCGACTCTTCAGGAAAATCTTTACTGACAAAGAAACATAGTTTATTACAGACGTCAGTTCAAACTGAGTAGATTAGACTAGATTAGATTAGACTGGATTAGATTAGATTAGACTGGATTAGATTAGACTGTATTAGATTAGATTAGACTAGATTAGATTAGACTGTATTAGATTAGATTAGACTAGATTAGATTAGACTAGATTAGATTAGATTAGAGTAGTTCAGAGTAGGACTGAGTAGAGTAGATTACAGTAAGTGTAGTATATTAGATTAGATTAGACTAGAGGAGATTAGAGTAGGACAGAATAGAGTAGATTAGAGTAGGTTGAGTATATTAGATTAGATTAGATTGTAGTAGAGTAGATAACATTATAGTAGAATGGATTAGAGTAGAGGAGATTAGAGTAGGACAGAGTAGAGTAGATTAGAGTAGGGTGGAGTATAGTATATCGTAATACTAGAGGAGATTGGATTAGGACGGAGTAGAGTAGATTAGATTACAATAGAGTAGAGTAGAATAGAGTAAATTATACGGGATTAGAGTACAGTATATTAGATTAGATTATCTTGGATTAGTGTAGATTAGACTAGAGGAGATTAGAGTAGGATGGAGTAGATTAGATTAGATTACAGTAGAGTAGAGTAAATTATACAGGATTAGATTACAGTGTATTGGATTAGATTAGCTTGGATTAGATTAGTGTAGATTAGACTAGAGGGGATTATAGTAGGACGGAGTAGATTAGATTATATTAGAGTAGAGTAGAATAGAGTAAATTATACAGGATGAGAGTACAGTATATTAGATAAAATTAGATTATCTTGGATTAGATTAGTGTATATCAGACTAGAGGAGATTAGATTAGGATGGAGTAGAGTAGATTAGATTACAGTCCAGTAGAGTAGAATAGAGTAAATTACAGGATTGGAGTAGATTATAATGGATTAGACTATATGTCACACAAAACAGATTAGAATCAATAGTAAAATAAGATAGAATTAAGAATATAATAATATATATTTATACTATATATATATATTATATATACTATATATTATATATATATATATATATATATATATATATAGCTCCCTGCCTTGTGTTCACTGGCTCCATTGAAAACAAAATATGTAAAAATATGTACTGTAAAATATGAGCTCTTTCGAGGAAAAAGGCTAAAAAAACGACCACATTGTCTTGTTTTTGTGTGTCAAATTCTGTGATAATTGGATCATTTCTATTGAGTTGGTCTTTTATATATACTGTATATATACGAACATATATGTGAATAAACATGGCGTCGTTGACCTTTTTTTAATTCGTCACGTGAATGATTATGTTTCCACTCCAGGTTTAAGAGAAACCAGCGTGGTGTTGAGTGTAGGTCACAGGTCACAGGTCAAAGGTCAAAGGTCACAGTTCACAGGTCACAGGTCACACTCACTCACTCTTTAACCTCGTAGAAGCTGGTTTGTTGTTGTGTAAATGTGTTGTTTTTAAAAGTGCACTGGGACTTTTACACAGCGCTGTGTGCGTCATGTGATCACATCTGGTTTCACTCACGCTTGTATTCAAATTCACACGGAAACACAATGATGTCTGACTGTAAGAATGTGTGTGTGTGTGTGTGTGTGTGTGTGTGTGTGTGTGTGTGTGTGTGTGTGTGTGTGAGGCAGCTCCACAGACCATAATAACCCTAACATGAGCTTTTGTGACGTAACGTGTAAAGTGAATTAAACACAGAGACTCAGGTGTGAAGCAAACACACGAACGTGTTGATGAGCGAACGCTGAAACGATGTGAGTCACTGTGTTTGTTCTGAGAAAACACACAACATGATATATAACATGTAAACATTAGCGGACGGTGGTTTGGATCAGCAACTGTAGGGGGCAGCAGTGAGCATCTTGGGTCACTTATTGGAACGAAGAAATTCAAGCACTTTCCAGGACCAATTCCCTTTAAATTCAAGGACATAAGACGGGAGGACAACTTAACGTAACCTGTGATTGTCCTGGAGATCTCGGTCAAAGTCGGTCTTTGTCGTCTGTCTTTGGTGAGACAGAGATGTTGGACGTCACGTCGTCATTTTCTCTTGTCTCTTGTCTGAACTTTACTCGCTCATTGTTCTGCACGGAATCTCACGTCAACGGCAGAGACAGAGAAAGACAGTGGACAGTGTCCACGACACATGCTAGTAATGATGTCTCCACGTCTGTCCTGCGTCGGCCTCTGCGTCTACGTACGTCAAGCAACGCAGAGCGTGAAACAGTAGGTGGCGCCGCGACAAACGAGCAAGATATTTAGCTAAATAGCAACTGTTTTCAAGCACTTTCCAGGACCAATTCAAGGACATAAGATGGGAGGACAACTTGTAGGAGTGTGGTTCTGCATCTGGACAAGTGATTGTCTTTGGGATCTTGGTCAAAGTCGGTCTTTGTCTTTTGTTTTTGGTGAGACGGAGATCTTGATTCGTCATTTTTCTTCTCCCTTGTCTTAACTTTACTCGCTCATTGCTCTGCACGGAATCTCACGTCAACGACAGAGACGGTGGACAGTGTCCACAACTCGTCTACGTACACGAAGTAACGTACACTCTTGGAAATGAGGCTTCCAAAAGGGTTCTTCTACAAGAGCTGAGGTTCTACCTGGAACCATTTGCTTCTGGTGGTTCTTGGTAACACTAATGGTTCCAGTAAGAACCATTTTGATCCAGAGAACCCTTTAAAAACCCTTTTCTGAATAAAAGGTTTTAAAAGGGTTCTTCTTCTACCAGGGCTGAGGTTCTACCTGGAACCATTTGCTTCTGATGGTTCTTGGTAACACTAATGGTTCCAGTAAGAACCATTTTGATCCAGAGAACCCTTTAAAACCCCTTTCCTGAATAAAGGTTTTTAAAAGGGTTCTTGGTGGAACCCTCCAAAAGGGTTCTCCTATGAGGACAAGCCCAAGAACCTTATATGGTTCTATTTAGCACTTTTATTTCTAAGAGTGCAGGGCATGAAACAGCAGGGAGACATTTACCTAAATATCAATTTCACTTCTTTACTGCACAAAATTCAAGCACTTTCAATGACCCATGTCTATCTAGGACGATTTTCAAAAACTTTCAAGGATTTCAAGGACCCGTGAGAACCAAATACGCTCTCTATGGGCGTGTTTGCTTCACTACGGTACATATTTCTTTTGTTTTCCCTTGAGGAACAGAACCAAAAATAGCCACCCATTCTTTGGCACCCAGAGTATAATAACACAGTCGGGGGCGGAGCTAGACCGGCTCCACCCACAACAGTCAGCTGATTGGGCGACAAAAAAAAAAGCAATGGTAGTAAATATCCCATGTACGTCCCACATTGTTGTCTGTTGTCTTCTTCTTCTTCTTCTTTTTTTGGAGTTGACAGACTGGACGCAGCTTCGGCGTTATTCTGCCCCCTACAGTCTGAAGACGTATCTGCATTTAAGGGGTGTTCCATTTCTAAGTGACAAAATAACCCTCAACACTTGGTTTTGAGGCCAGTTAAGATTAAGGGTTAAGATAGGAATTGGAATTGGCCCTTGATCTACCGGAAGCCACGGTCGCCCAGCGGAAGAGCCACTGTGCACGTAGCCTGTGGAAACGCAAGCCTGATCCAGGACTGAACCATTCCAAACCGAGCCGTACCACGATGGAAAAACACACGTGCTCACTCGGGACGGATGGCACAGCGCGGCGCGGCGCTCTGTAAAAGTGAAGGACCGAGGAATCATTCGCGCAAACGAGAGGATGAATTACTGCGTTTACTGTGTTTCTCATCAGTGCTCGTCCTCTCGCCGCCGCTGTTGTCAGACAGTCACGTCGAGGAAAGAAAGTTATTTTCTTGTGATAAAGACTCTGAGCGTCGACGGCGACGACGATCCTGATCCTGAAGCCCCGAGGAGAATCGACCTGTGAACTGTGGTTTGATCCGTCACCGAGAGACCGACTGACACACAGCAGATAATAATACAGAGAGCGATCGCCCTGTGACCCCCGAGCAACTCATAAACTGCACTGCGCCATCAGCTGTATTGTGTGTGTGTGTGTGTGTGTGTGTGTGTGTGTGTGTGTGTGTGTGTGTGTGTGTGTGTGTGTGTGTGTGTGTGTGTGTGTGTGTGTGTGTGTGTGCTCTTGTACTTGCGGCATACTGAGGACCAGTGAGGGTTTTTAACCAACAAAGTGAGGTCATTTTTACAGAGTGAGGACATTTTGGCCGTTCCTCACTTTGTTTTCATTGAAATCACTTCCTTAGGTTGCTGTAACATGCTATACTCAATTTGTCAAAAAAAAAAAATCAAAATTTGGACCAAAAAATTTGGGTAAAATTTTGGACCAAATTTTTTTTGTCAAATTTTGGACCAATTTTTTTTTTCAAATTTTGGACCGATTTTTTTTTTCAAATTTTGGGTCAAAATTTCCCTCTCTCTTTTTTTTTATTTCTCAAATTTTGGATGACATAGTATAGTAGGACGTTTCTGTCAAATTTTGGACCAAAAATATTTGGTCAATTTTTTTTTTCATTTTGGTCGACAAAATTTTGACCAAAATTTTAAAAAAAAAATCGAAACAGTTTTCCAGCCCTTTTTGCTCTGGGGCTCCACCTGCAGACATTTTATGGTACTGCAACCAGTAGTTCTATATAGATGTCATTCATGAAGTAGATATTTGTAATTGTGTTGATTTATAAAGTGGAAATGCTGGTCCTCAGTATGCAGCAAGTACAAGAATGTGTGTGTGTGTGTGTGTGTGTGTGTGTGTGTGTGTGTGTGTGTGTGTGTGTGTGTGTGTGTGTGTGTGTGTGTGTGCACTGACTCCCATTCATTTAACCACAGCCTCATCACTAACCCTCGACCATAACCAGTCGATGGCAAAGAACTCACATTTTTAGTCCTAAATGTAACTATATGTAACTGTTCTGCCTCATTAGGACCAGGTTTTGGTCCCCGCGAGGACTACTAACGAGGTCACACATACAAGAGCTTTTATGTGTGTGTGTGTGTGTGTGTGTTTCAGGTCTTCCACATGTTGTGGGGACCTAAACCTGTTTACACAGTCACAGAATGGGGACAAAATTAGCGTTTAAAAGTGGTTGGGATTAGGATTCGGATTAGGCCAGTATAGTAGTTATGGTTAGAATTAGTGTGTGTGTGTGTGTGTGTTCTGGTATGTGTTCTCTCATTAGGACACGTTTTCCTGTCATATAAACACTGACCTTGTCAGGACCAGTAGCTCTGATGGAGACCAAAACCTGGTCCTAATGAGGCAGGACCTCATTAGTGAGCAGTTTAGTGGTTATTGGTTAAAGTTTGGGTTGGTCATTAACTGGTTATGGTTAAGGGTTAGTCGCCAGTGTGTGTGTGTGTGTGTGTGTGTGTGTGTGTGTGTGTGTGTGTGTGTGTGTGTGTGTGTGTGTGTGTGTGTGTGTGTGTGTGTGTGTGTGTGTGTGGAGACTAAGGCTTCCGTGCAAACCAATCCCCCAAATTCTCTGTGTAACATCTGCGGTGCATTATTTATAAATGACCTGTGTCTTTGCGCAGAAATGGAACGCAGCCATGCACACTCTGCACGGAGAGGCTGCGCGCACGCACGCACACACACACACACACACACACACACACACACACGTGTCACATTACGCAGCATTAATTCAGCCATGGACAAACAAATAATCAGCAAACATGTTGTTGTTGTTGTTGTTGTTGTTGTTGTTGTTGTGGTGCACTCACCTCCTCTGAACATCCTCCTCCTCCTCTGTCCTCTGACAATCATCCAGATTATATTCCAGAAAAGTCCGAGTCGCGCGCGCGCTCCTCTCTCTCGTGAACTTGAATGTCACTTCCTGTCACTCCTCGTGGATTCTTCCACAATAATAATAATAATAATCTCCTCCTCGGACCGGACAGCAGTCACAACAACAATAATCAGAAGAAGAAGAAGAAGAAGAAGAAGAAGAATAAATCCGCGGTTACTCCACACGCGCACAGGTCCCGAGGCTCGCGCTCGTGCTCAGCTGTGTCTGCTGCAAACACACTCACACACACTCGCACACACACTCACACACACATACACACGGAGAGGCTGCAAAAACATCACATGTGAGGAGGAGGGGGGAGAAGAAGAAGAAGCGCAGAGATTTTAAATCCAAGTCTCCAAATCTCGCTCTCCTGCGTCCACGTCCACAATCTCACGCGCTCCCAATCTCTAATTAACACAAGTTATTCCGCCTCTGATGTGGGATTATGACCGAGTCCTCATCAAATCCTCCTCAGCGTTCACTTTGATGATGCTCCTCTCTCCTCTCTCCTCTCTCCTCTCTCCTCTCTCCTCTCTTTCTTTCCTCCTCTCCACTCGTGACTGTTGAATCCTCTGCTTCTCCTCACAGAGCGTGGACGTGGATCAGAGCTCCAGCAGAGAGAAAGTGTGTTTCAGAGGTTCTGATTCTTCACCGGGCAGAACCTGGTCCTGGTCCTGGTCCTGCTCCATCCTTCATCCTCATCCACATCCTCATCCACTGCCTCTACTGATACTGATGCTGCTGCTGCTGCTGCTGCTGCCTCTGTCTGCGCCTGCAGTCTCTCTCTCTCACTCTCGCTCTCTCTCTCTCTCTCTCTCTCACACACACACACACACACACACACACACACACACATTCTTGTACTCGCTGCATACTGAGGACTGGGTTGCTGACAAAGTGAGGACCAGCATTTCCACTTTATAAATCAACACAATTACAAATATCTACTTCATGAATGACAAAGAACTACTGGTTGCAGTACCATAACATGTTTTTTTGGTCCAAAATTTGACATAAACGTCATAATATACTATATGATAATGATAATGCACAGTGTCGTCCTAAATTTGAAAAAAAATTGGACCCAAAATTTGACAAAAAAAGTCATACTATACTGTCATCCAAAAATTGAAAAAAATAATAAAAAAAAACATTTTGAAAAAAAATGTTGGTCCAAAATTTGACCCAAAAAGAAACATTTTTTAGAAAATATTTTTTGAATAAAATTATTGAAAAAAAAAAGTGAATTTTTTTTTTGAAAAAAACATTTGAAAATTTTGTTTGAAAAAAAACATTTAAAAAAAAATTTTGGTCCAAAATTTGAGAAAAAGTCATACTATACTATGTCGTCCAAAATGTTTTGTTTTTTTTGGACAAATTGAGTATATCATGTTATAGCAACCTAAGGAAGTGATTTCAATGAAAACAAAGTGAGGACCGGCCAAAATGTCCTCACTCCGTAAATTGACCTCACTTTGTTGGTTTAAAACCCTCACTGGTCCTCAGTATGCAGCAAGTACAAGAACACACTCTCTCACACACACAGGTTTGCGCAGCTATTCCTCTCAGGTTTCTGCATTCATTTAAACAGACTTAATGTAGCCTAGCTTAACTCTCTATAACCTTAACCCTAGATCTATATAACCTTAACACCACTGCCGGGTGAAAACAAAGCAAATAAATGTATGTGATTTTAATGAAACCAAGTTTTTATCTTCATATTTTTTTATTTTTTTTTAGAAACTTTTTCTTCCCAAATTCCTAATTTTCCAGTAATTTTGGAGCTTTTTTATATTTGTCCCCTCATGATGCTTTTCTTTCATTTTGTTAGACACGACACAGTTTTAAGATAAAAGAACACTACTCACATTTGTCATGTATTGTCATGTTTTTATCGGGTATTATTTATTATCTCGGGTAAAAATCACCCGGCGTTAGTGATGGTGTTTTGAATTTGAGCGATTAGTGTTATAGGGTTAACCAGTTAATAACTAAGCCAAACTTTAACCAATAACCACAATTTATAGTCATAAACTGAACCAGTTTTTTTAGAAACTAGGACCAGGTTCCATTAGGACTATAGTGGTCCTGACAAGGTCAGAGTTTATGACAGGAAAACATGTCCTGATGGGGTAAGAAATACAAGAAGCTGTGTGTGTGTGTGTGTGTTTGTGCAGCTATTCTTCTCAGGACTCTGCGTTGACTTCCATTCATTTAAACAGACTAAATGAAGCCTTAACTCTTTATAACCTTAACCATAACTAGTTAATAACTAACCCAAACTTTAACCAGTTTCTTTGAGAGAAAAAATGTCATAAACAGGTAACAAATACAAGAACCTGCATGTGTGTGTGTTTGTGTGTGTGTGTGTGTGTTTGTGCCGCTGTTCTTCTCAGGACTTCCATGCATTTAAACAGACTGCACTAACCTTAACCATAACCAGTTAATAATGACTAACACTAGTCCTAATAACCTATCACCAAAATGTTAGTCCTAAACTTAACCAGTTCATCATAAATGAGGTTCTGCCTCATTAGGACCAGGTTTTGGTCTCCATGAGGACTCTACTGGTCCTGACAAGGTCAGTGTTTATGACAGAGAAAATGTCCTAAAGAGGTAACACGTACAAGAACAAACACACGCATTCTTGTCCAGAATGTTGTTTTATTGAATTGAATTGAATTGAATTTAATGTTATTTAATTTAATTTAATTTAATTTAATTTAATTTAATTGTTTTTTGTTTTTATTTTATTTTATTTTATTTTATTTTATTTTATTTTATTTTATTTTATTTTATTTTATTTTATTTTATTTTATTTTATTTTATTTTATTTTATTTTATTTTATTTTATTTTATTTTATTTTATTTTATTTTATTTTATTTTAACGATGATTTCCGTTCCCCGCTGCTCCACATCGTTGCCTCGGTGATTGACTTGTCTCCGCTGCGCTCGTCCCTCGATTGCTTCCTCCTTTCCGGTTCCTCACGTGTTCATGTTGTGAAGAAGAAAAGATGGCGGCTGCTGTCAGTGAAGTCCAGGCCGTGGTCGCTGTTAAAAAAGCTTCAGGTAAGAAAAACTGACGCAGAATGAAATGTTTGAATTAATCCGGAGGAAAAACGTGACGTTTGTGTTTAAAATGACGTCATTGACGAGGTAAAGTTGACCGTTGACGCGGTTTTATTCAAACACGAATCGCTCGCTGTGTGTGTTTGTTGTTCACTGTGTAGATTTACCGCAGTTATTATCGTTAAATTGACTTAAACGTGAGTTTATTTCAAACATTAATGTGTTTAAACGGTAGATTCTGGAGCCTCGTTGTTAATTTCATTCATTCACAGTGTTTTCGACACATTCATTTGAAAAACCGTCCGTTAAATGTCTGTTTAAAGGCTGATATTTTAATTTAATCAGTGTCTTTATTAGCAACAGAACATGTGTTTGTTTCAAATGTGATTGTTTTGTATTGTATTTGTATTAATCTGTTACTGAATTGATTGCCAACTTTGTTAAATCAGGTGGAGTGTTTTTATACTTTAAACAAGCCCTCTGATGTTATAATTTATATATATATATATATATATATACATATATATTATATGTTATATTTAGTTCATGTCCTATCATATTCATGTTTTCCCTAAATCTCACAGTCCTGCAGAATGTGTGTGTATGAGAGCTGCAATGATTCATCAATTATTCATTTATTTAAGTTGAGTTGAGAAAATATTCACATTTAAGAAGCTGAAAAATCACAAATAATAGTTTAAATTATGATTGTTTAGCCATCAGATGAATCCATTCCCTGTATCCACTCTGCTTTCTTTGTCTGTTTTATTGTTATTGAAAAACTGCACAGTTTCAAACAGTTATTATTATTGTAGTACCTTTCTATTTGCTATTTTGTTTGTGCGTTGAGGTACTTTTTAAAATTTAAGTACACACCTGACATCGAGGAAACTACATACTGTAGTTTAGTCTCAGCATGAACCACGACAACAGCTTTTTCCTCAGTATTTAACCACATTTTGTGGAAAAAAACAACTTATTTTGATTGTCCAAACACCGAAAACAGACATGTCAATAAATTGATGCGACATAAAGACGTGTGAGGAAATGCACATGAAGTCCTCGCTGTCAGGAAGCAGAGTGGAAGTTTTACAAATCCAATCCAACTTTATTTATAAAGCACTTTAAAGAACAACAACAGCTGAAACAGAGTGCTGTACATCACAGTTAAATAAATAAAACATACAAAAGTGTGACCGAATAGACCTAGCAAACAATAAAACAATAAAATACTGTAGAAAAAAAAAAATATATATATATATTTATAAAACACAAATGGGTTTTAAGATGTGGACAGTGAAGGGGCGTGTCTAACAGTGAGGGGGCGTGTCAAACATGCTGTGGAAGAGCATGTGGAAGAAAAAGCTCTGCCCCCTCTGAGCTTCCAAATGCTGCCTGAACCTGAGCCTGAACCTAAGTCTTGACTCTGAGCCTGAGCCTAAGCCTGAACCTGAACCTGAGATCAGGTGTTGCTGTGTTGAGCTCCATCTCCTCCAGCAGCAGAATGTCCCTCGTGGAGAATTAATTTTAGAAGATGCTACTAGGACACATTTGTCCAATTCCCATCCTCTCCTGCCTCATTACTCGTGGCCTATCACTGCAGAGCTGAGGGACACGTTTGGAGACTTTGGCTGAAGGAAAAAGAAAAACTTCTCTGACCAATGTTACCTTCTTCTTCTGCTCAGAGCTTTTCCAAACTTTAGAACATTTCTGAAGTTTCTTATTGAGCATCATTTGGTGCAGTGTTGCCTCTGAAGACGGGTCCTGATACAAAATTCAAATATTTCTTTCTCTCTTGTTCACAGATTGTTGTGCATGTTGAATGTCCGGCTGCAACTAAGGATTCTTCTTCTTCTATCTGTCGATTATACTCTACATTAATGGATGAAATGTCAGAAAATGTTGTAAAATATAGATCCCTGTTTCCCAAATCTCAAACATGACGATGCTCTCGAGTGTCTTGTGTTTAATTTGTTAAACGGAGCAAAAAAAAAAACAGGCAATATTAACATTTAAAATCTGAAAACGGTCACAATTAATTTAGTAATCAATTACTGATTGCAGCTCTAATTTAAACCTGCTTTAAGGTGCTGGAAAAGCATGAAAACTGACCTTGAAAGTGCTTGAATTTGACATTTGAACTTCATGAAAAGCGATTTAAACGATGAAAATTAGCTCGTCCAACTGATCTGGAGCTTTTATTGTGGAATAAAAATCAAGATTTTTGATGAAATGAACCGATCAGACGGCTGAGTTCCATTTAGCTTCCTTTGTTTTCACTCACAAATGTTGCTTTTGCTGCTGCATGAACCTTTAAATAAGGATGAAAACGCCTGTATCTGTAGGATGTAAATGTGTTGTAGATTTGACTTTGACTCTGACTCGTCACTGTCTTGTCTCCAGGACCGCGAGGACCTCGACGAGTGGCCAATCAGATTCCTGATGAAATCCTGCAGGACCCGGAGTTACAGGAGGCGATCAAAGCTCTGCCGGCCAATTACAACTTTGAGATTCACAAGACGGTTTGGAGAGTGAGACAAGCTAACGCTAAGAGAGGTGAGCGCTAAATTATGTTTTAATAAACGCAGAGTTTAACACATTATGTCAGGGTAATCTTGAGAAACGTCGACAAATGTTTCCCAAACTCAAATGTCTTGTTATGTCCACAAACCAAAATGATTCAGTTTGAATGATTTCTTTATTTCATGGCAAAGAAACAAGAAAATATTCACATTTAAGAAGCTGAAAAATCACACAAACTGGTTTTAACTATAAAAAAACAATGATTAAGTCATTGATTAATCGCAGCAGCCCAATATGTGTGTTTCTATCTATCTATCTATCTATCTATCTATCTATCTATCTATCTATCTATCTATCTATCTATCTATCTATCTATCTATCTATCTATCTATCTATCTATCTATCTATCTATCTATCTATCTATATACAGTCTTTTACGAAGTACCTTAAAGTGATACTTGAGTATGTGTCCAGTATGTGACCAGAAAAATGCCTTTGGTAGAAGTTGAAGTCACTTTTTTATAAGATTTCTTAAAGTTTATGATATTTACTGTACTGTACTTAAGAATCACTTAAGTCTTTTTCTGATATAAAATGGACTTAAGTTTAAGTTAAGTAAAAGCATAACTTCTTCTTCTTGGTTCTTCTTTGGTTATGTCAAGAACTGCTCATTATTTTGCAAGAGGTCCCTTGGTGGATGTTGAGCACAGCTCATTATTTAGCAGGTGGTGTCTTGGTGGATGTCTAGAACAGCTCATTATTTAGCAGGCAGCGTCTTGGTGGATGTCTAGAATAGCTCATTATTTGGCATGCAGTGTGTTCGATCTCAAGAACAGCCTATTATTTGGCAGTCAGCCTGTTGGTGGATACTATTCTATGTATAGCTAGAACAGAACAGGTCACTGTTTGGCAGTCAGTATATACATATATACATGTATACATATATATTTATATAGTTATTTATTTATGTATATATTTATTTATATTAACTTGTGTGTGTGTGTGTATTTGTATGTACATGTCTATGCAGAGAGAGAGAGAGAGAGAGAGACTTTGTTATATAGCAATACAGATATATTGATATACAGATATATTGATATACATATTGATATACAGATATATTGATATACAGATATATTGCGATACAGATATATTGATATACAGATATATTGATATACATATTGATATTGATATACAGATATATTGTTATATATATTGATATACAGATATATTGATATACAGATATATTGATATACAGATATATTGATATACATATTTATATACAGATATATTGCGATACAGATATATTGATATACAGATATATTGATATACAGATATATTATTATATATATTGATATACAGATATATTGATATACAGATATATTATTATATATATTGTTATACAGATATATTGATATACAGATATATTGATATACAGATATATTGTTATTGAATCATGGCCCGGTCGTTTCCTGCCTCAGGGGGGAAACATGCAGACGTCGTAGTGAGAGCGTTGACTCATTTTTTTGGGATGTTCCTGCAGTGACTGTGTGGTTTTACTGCAGCCTGCTGCCTCTCGCTGTTTGTTGTGACATTTATTTACTTATTTATTTTATTCCAGGGCTCATCCTCTCTCTCTCTGTGTGAGAGTATAACTCACCTTATTACCCATGTCTCCCTCTGTTTCCCTTTGTGTCCATCTGTGCCTTTGTCAGCCCTTGAACCCCCGTTGAGTGTCATCGACTGTGCTTTTTATTTATTTCTTTAAAGACACGCAGAGGAATTTCATTTCACACACACACACACACACATGCCACCCGCGGCCTGTTTCCGCTGAGTTTATAAATAGTAACAAAAGCCGTGTTGTATTTGCCTAATTTTCACATTTGAATCTAATTGTGTTGTTTTGATATTATCTGCGGCGTCGCGTGTCGGCTCTTTACAAGATCAGCTCGGCTCCTCAGACTCTCAAACTGCTATCGGCAAATCAGTCTGGATTAGTGTTGCACATTTGGTTTCGGGAAAAAGTCAAGTGAGCAAAAATGTAATTAGGTGATAATAACTCGCTGGCTTCAGTCTATTGTGCTGCTCATAGAGGAGCAATAACAGTGAGTGAGTGACGCGTCTGTGACTGGATCTCTGGTTTCAGGGCGAGCTGAAGGTTCTTCAGGTGAATCATACAAAGAAAGTATGATTTCATGTGTTAGATATGAATGACGACCTTTAAAGCTGTTCTCTTTAAAGAGAAACTATGGAAGGGTAGAACTGCCACAGGGGAGAAACAAATATGTGAGCTGTTCCTCGTTATAACGAGGTGGTTTTCTTGTTTCTTTTACCCCGGGTTTTTACCCGAAAGTCAGCTTTATGGATTGATCGTTATGGGATGTCCACCTGAGGGATGCAGGGATGAGTTGACGACCCTGCGCACACGGAAACAAAAATGTAAACAAACTTTTTCTTTGTAGATTTGAACAAAGTTGTCTGCGAACACCGCAATCGTTTCAGGAAATGACTTCATCCACATGTGGGAGTATGAAATGGCTCACTATTTGGCAGTCGGGCCGTTTGGGATGGATATATAGACTAGCTCATTATGTGGCAGTCGGTCTGATGCTGGATATATAGTATAATTCATAATTTGACAGTTGGTCTGAAGCTGGACTTAAAGAACAGCTCACTATTTTGCAGTCAGTGTGTTGGTGGATACATAGACTAGCTCATTATGTTGCAGTCGGTCTGATGTTGGATATATGGTATAATTCATTATTTGGCAGTTGGTCTGAAGCTGGACTTAAAGAACAGCTCACTGTTTTGCAGTCAGTCTGTTGGTGGATACATGGAGTTGCTCATTATGTGGCAGTCGGTCTGATGCTGGATTTAAAGAACAGCTCCCTATTTGGCAGTCAATATCTTGGTGGATGTGTGGAATTGTTTATTAGTTTGCAATCAGTTTCTTGGTGAATTTATAGAACAGCTCATTATTTGGAAGTGTGTTTGTTTGTAAATGTTTGGAACAGCACATTATTTGGCAGTCATGCTATTCACGGATATAGATGACAGCTCATTATTTGGTAGTCAGTTTGTTGGTGCAAATATAGAATAGCTCATTGTTTGGCAGTCAGTCTGTTGGTTGATATAAAGAATAGCTCATTATTTGGCAGTCTATTGGGGATATGTACAATAGCTCACTATTTGGCAGGCGGTCTGTTGGTGGATTTATAATACAGCTCAGTATTTGGCAGTCACTGTGTTGGCAGATATAGAGAACAACATGATTTGGCACTCAGTGTGTTGGTCGATACATAGAACGGCTCACTATTTGGTAGTCTGTCTGTTGATGGATGTTTAGAATGACAAAAAAATACAATAATAAAAAAGTGAGTATAATTATCTCCAATGTTCTGCCTCGCTATGAAACACTGGACCTTTAAGATTATTAAATCTCTGTTCTGCAAACACGTGTGCGTGTCCAGGCTGTAGATACCACTGACTGTGATCCACTTGAACTTTCCACTGGCATCCAGCTATTTTTCACTATTGTCATGTTTTCAGTTTCAAAGGAACACAGTGTTCAGACAGAGGAGAAAAGGCCATCGTAGACTGCTGCTTACCTGAGAGTTTTTTGGTAATCTGGACTGAAATAAACCTGTATTTCTGTCATTTTGGGGGCGACGCACACAAAAAAAAAAACATTGAGAGGAAAGGAATTTGAATTAATTGAAGAAAATACAAGTCCATGGTTGTTTTGTCAGTCTAGACATGAGCTCAAGGTGGTCGGGCCATCTGTGGTTTAGTTGGATGTGCAGTTCACGTCGGCACTGAGCAATCATCAATGCAGAGTTAACTCTCCAGGATTCTGTGATTGTAACTGCTCTATCATTACAGCTTTTCCTCTCAGGAAAGTCATGTAAGCATGAAGGGGAAAAAAAGAAACTGAAAGAATTGAGTGCTCATTGTGTTTCATATTGTTTTGAGTCTCAAGGAAACAAAGAAACTGTCAACTCTGTGAAGCCTCTGATTGTCTGTAGGACTTGGGAAAGAGAAAGACTCCCCGGGGGTCCTAGTTCATAGAATAGCTCATTTTTAGCAGTCAGTCTGTTGGTGGATATAGAGAACAGCTCATTATTTGGCAGTCAGTCTGTTTGTGGACATATCAAACAGCTTGCTATGTGGCAGGCAGTCTGTTTGGTTATGTTTAGAACTGCTCATTATTTTGCAAGAGGTCTTTCGGTGGACGTCGAGTAGCTCATTATTTTGCAGGCAGTGTGTTTGATGTCCACAACAGCTCATTATTTGGCAGTCAGTCTGTTGGTGGATGAGTGTAACGGCTCACTATTTGGCAGTCAGTTTGTTGGTGGATACATAGAATAGGTCACTGTTTGACAGTCAGTTCGTTTGGTTATGTTTACTACAGCTCATTATTTAGCAGGCAGTGTCTTGGTGGATGTCGAGAATAGCTCGTTATTTGTCAGTCAGTGCTCAGAGTCCTCAATTTAAAAAAAACATTCCAATTATTCCTTAAGATGTTTCAAATATTTTCAACGGATCCTTGTTCAGGGCGATGCTGACTATTATTGTAGAAATTTATAATTGTTAAGTCATTCCGAGATAGTTTTTGTTTTTGAAAAAAAAGTCAGCTCACTATCAAAGTACATCAGGCCAAATGGCTAATTTCCTGAATTTCATAAATTCATTAAAATTATTCCTTAAGAGATTTGCGAATATTTTCAACGGATCCTTGTTCAGGGCGATGTCGACTATTATGATGGTAAATTCCAAGTCATTCCGAGATAGTTTTTGTTTTTTTGAAGAAAGTCAGCTCACTGTCAAAGTGCATCAGGCCAGATGGCTCTATCAAAATGTAGTTCAAACACCGTTAAAAACCCTTCGAATGGAGGCCGTCCTGATAAATGGTGGCCGATTTTTATTTTCAAATGGATAATGTACTTTTTTAAGTAAGTTCTGAAGCACTTGTGTGCCAAATATGGTGCTTGTATCACCATGTGAAAGATCGTTTCAACAATCTGCCCCACTATAGATTGCAGGCCCAATAAAGACTACAACACAAATGCTACAACTTGTATTGTATAAAGTGTTTCTCAGGATTAGAGTGCAGTGTTTTCCAGAGCGAATATCGACTCTGTGATTGTAACTACTGTGTCATTGCAGCTTTTCCGCTCAGAAAAGTCACTACAGTGTGGAAAGGGGAACAAAAAGAGAAAGAAACTTAAATGAAATAATTTAATGCTCCATGCGTTTTGTATTGTTTTGAGGCTGAAGGAAACAAGGAAAAGTGTCAACTCTGCAAAGCTTGTGATTGTGTGTCGTTTAGTTGTGAGCAGACCTTGGCAAAGAGAACGACTCCCCGGGTGTTTCACAATCCCCCGAGCGAGACACTTTCATGGATTCAAGGTCCGCCAAGACTCGAGGCCACGCTGCGTTTTGTGTCTTTGACTTCATCTTTTATGCCTTTTCTAATTTTTCATGGTTTTTTTTCCTCCCTCAAGTGTGATTGTGTGATTCTTTCAATGCTGGAAATAATTGTTGTGTAACACTCTGAAGGCTACAGTAGATATTATTATGTAGGATTGACAGGGAAGGAAAATACACCTTTATTGTCTTTATGTTGTAGCAGAGCTGGCCAGTAAATGGATATTATGTCTATATATGGTGATATTTTGGATATCATCAACTGTTGGTGACCTTTCTTGGTTTAAAAGGCCGTTTGATTGATAATCATCATATTTATAATGTTGAACAAATGTGTGATATTGCTCGGGCTTGACAACATGGGAAAAATATCATAAAACAGGATATAAATCAAATCAGTACGTCTGTAAGGCTGAGTGATAGGTCTTTGGTCTATATTTTGAGTCTCTGTCCTGTTATAGGACACATGTGGATATATAGCTGCACACAGTGACAATACACTGTAAATACACTAAAATAAATAATGAAATACTTAATTTATGATCTCAACAAATATTATTATTATTATTACCTTTCATTTCAGATCATACCTGCATTATTTATTGTGTTACAGTCGACGACATTGACTATAAATATGGTAAAATTTAGCTGGAACACAAATAGACTTAAAATGAGAGATTATTGTTATTAAGTGACTTTTTTTAAAATACAATTTTCTCGATTTATTTATTAGTCGACTAATTTTTAATCAATATATTTAATACGATTGCCAGATAGTTAGTGTACATATGTATATGTGTATATGTATATATGTGTATATATGTATGTATATATATGTGTGTATGTATGTATGTATATATATGTGTGTATATATGTATGTATGTATGTATGTATATATATATATGTGTGTATATATGTATGTATGTATGTATATATGTATATATGTGTATATATATGTGTGTGTGTATATATGTGTATATATGTGTGTGTATATATGTATATATATGTGTGTATATATATATATATGTATATATATGTGTATATATATATATGTATGTATATATATGTGTATATATATATATATATATATTCACACGTTTAATCAGCTAAGGAAACACACATACACACGCACACACACACGCGCACACACACATACATGCGCACACACACATACACGCGCACACACACATACGCACACACACACACACACGCACATACGCACACACACACACACACACACACACACACACGCACACGCGCGCACACACACACACACACACACATCTACAGCCTGACTCTAACCTGGCTCTTGAATATTCCGTGTAATCCCTGGGCTTGAACAGTCAGTCTGCCGTTCACTGATAAATTGCCGGCGCCTGCAGTTCCTTGGTTTACATCCTGTTTTTCCGATCGTTAACATAATCCCACCTGTTGCTCTCTTGTTTACTCGTACAGCTGTTGTACGACAGCGTCATTAACGTGACGCGCTCCCCAAACGCTTTTTTGTTTTTGCAAATTGACATATGGTGTCGACGTGCCATCGGTGTTTTCACCCGAAGTGACACCACACCACAAAACGCTGCCAGGAAATGTGTGTTTTTTTTATTTGTTCCTTCAGATTTGATCCACGTGGGTTTGGGAAGTCGTGAAAACAAACCAAAAACATGGAATTAGAATGATTTCAAATCCGATTCAAGCAACATTTGCAGATGATTTGAAGTCAGATTTAAATCAGATTGGTGTCTGACAAATCTGATTAAATCACTTATTGAATTGGACAAATCCAGTTTATGAACTCTTTAGGTCTGAAATTATTAATTGATATATCATCGGTTGCTGAATGAATTGTCGACTATTTTGATAATTGATTCATTGGTGTTTTTATATATAATTATAACAAGTTTCTGTGATTTTTCAGCTTCTTAAATGTGAATGTTTCTGGTTTCTTTACTCCATAAACAAGTGAATCATTCAAACTGAATCATTTGAGAAACATCATTTAGAGTTTGTGACAAACACCGGATTTTCTGGATCAAACAATTGACCATTTAATTTAATGAATTATCTACTCATTTGATATTTGATTAATTGGTTTCAGTTGTTTTTTAACTAATTAGAACCAGTTTCTGTGATTTTACAGTGTCTTAAATGTGAATATTTTTTGGTTTTCTCCATAAAACAAAAGATATTATTCAAAGTGAATCGTTTGAGTTTGTCGACAAAATAATTGTTTGTTGTTTTGGTGAAAAACCAATTGACAATCAACATTTTTCAACATCTTCTGACATTTTATGCACCAAACTTGTATTTAATTGAAAAATCAGAAGATAAATTTGACAAAGCCTTTCAAAAAATGTGTTGTAAATAAAGTATTGTGGGAATTACTGGGAATGAACTGGACATTTCCACGGCTGGGAACTTAAATATAGTTGGTAAATAATATATTCTTGCATCATGTTCTTCAACTGTTCCAAAACCATGGAAACACAAAACACTTTCGGCATCTTCCTCAAAGTGGAGTCTCGCTGGACGACATTTTTTACCAGGAATTTGCCCAAATTTGAGAAATATTGCTTTTATTTTGCAAAAAACTTTGTGGAAACACAATTACTGTCTAAGAGGAAATCAAGTTGGGCTACGATTAGTTGACGATTAGTAATTCATTACGTCGACTAAAAAAATTTGCAGACGATATAATTTCACTGTCGACGCGTTGTGTTGTTGTTGTTGTAAATCACACAGATGCCACCTCATGCTCATCTGTAACTGCAATGTAAACAAACGCACACTCGAGCTATCCAGAACTAGCTACAGGAAGTGCTGGGGGGGCAGTGTTGCTCGCTGTTTACATCCAGCAAGGAAGCAGAGAAGAAGAACGCACGAATAATGGCGGAAACAGACGAAGAGTTTTTTAAAACTTCGACCCAAAGTTTCCAAAGTTTGGGAACATTTCACTGAAATTAAACCAGCGAAACACCTTAAATGCTCGTTACATGGTAGCACTACGCCAATGCATAAAACACCTTAAACGCCGACACCGCGGAGCCGCTCAATCATCACGTACCGCAGAGAAGTGAGTTCACAAATGACGTAGATATTTTGAAATCACATCCTCATTTTATTCATTAACCATCAGCCTATGATGCAAGTACATGATACGTTTGTGTCGTACTCCTATCAGTCGGAAAATCATGGAAGAAGCTAGCTTAGCTTTGCGTTAATGCGCACTTTACGGCAGTAATTGGTAAACCTTTCACTCATCAACTGTGTGATTTGGAGCATGTTAATTCGATATATGAGCTGTTGTTTCAGGTGTTTAACTGTGATAAATGTCGTGTTATTAAAGCACACGTGTGAGTCCGCTGTATGTAGGTTAAACACAAGTCCATAATAGGTGCTAACGAAGACAATCGCGATCAGTCGACAAATCGAAATGATCATTAGTTGCAGCCCTAGAATCGGGCAACGCCACGGGCGTTTTTTTCTCATTTTTCCGAGGTTACCGCGATCGCTGTCGTTCCTAAAGTCAAAGACGGATTCGTGTGCAAATGAGAGCTGGATTCAAACGTCCAGTCTCACCTGACAAAGCTCTTTGCTGCTGTCAGTCGTGGCCCAGGTTTACTCTGAAACCTTTCTCTGTTAATAAACCTGCCCTTTTCCAACATAATGACCTGTCTCTCAGTGTCCGCACGAGCGCCCGGTGATCCTGTAACCTTTCATCAGTAAGTAGACTTCTGACTCCTCCCACTCCTCCTCCTCCTCCTCCTCCTCTTCTTCTTCACACTGCTTCATTTATCTCTCTCCATTTCCTCTGAGGAAAAACCTCCCGGCCTTTTGTCTTTTCTCCGTTCCACCTGCGATTGTTGCCGTCAGTGACGCAGTTTGAGTCTTGAGATTATCTTCAAACTTAGAGCTCAAACTGAAATACTATACATTTACGCGTGAAAGTCGTTTGTTGAAAAAAAACGTGGGAAATTGGAAGTGGGAGGGGCTAAAAACAGACTAAAAAAAACTTCTATCGGCTCATCTGGTGTCGGGTTTAACGTACACGAACGAAACTTGGTAAACGTGTTTATTAGGTTGGGACGGTCAAAAAAGTCAACGATGACCTACGCTCTAAACCCAAAAGGAAGTCGGCCATCTTGGATTGAACGCCAATTCGGAGGCGATTTGGCACTAATGGTATTTGAATGAACTTGTCCTAGTTACTTTTCATGGGAATTAACAGGAATGAATAGGAATATAGTGGAATCTTTTCAAAATTGAAGGATGGGGAACTTAAATATAGTTGATAAATAATATATTGTCACATAATCTTGTAAGGAATAATTACCTTTTTTTGTATCATGTAAGCAATTTCCCAGAATGTTCATATATATGTTTATATGCTTAAATGTCCAGTTAAATCTAATTATTTTCCCATAAATTTCCATAATTCCATGGAAAGTTTCCTATTTGCGATGTATACAAAATTCCCCAACTGAAGTTCCCATGGAAAGTTTGTGAAAATGTTACATCGTACAGTAAAAACATACATATGAATATATACACACGTATATATTTATATATGGACATATTTACAAGTAGTTTTGTTGTATATTTTCGTTGGAAAAAACATATCAGTCGTCCATTTGAAAAGTGCGAAGATTGTTTCACATTAGTTTGTTCGAGGTGGGAACGTTCAAATCACACTCACTCATTCATTCATTCATTGTTTATTTTTAATTATTAAATTAAATCTAATTGCATCCGAAAAGCTAATTTGCATCTGTTGTCCCTGAGTTGGAAGACAAGACAACTAAATATATAAATACATGCTGTGTAAATATAACTCAACATCAACAAAAGCAGTAAAAAAACCAAAAAAAAAACCTGAATAAATTAACTCGGTTTAAAACAAAACAACAAACAAAAGTTAACGTTGACCTACTTTGACGCAGGGATTTACTGAAGGTTTAAATGTAGAAACAGAGGAATGGTTAGAAAAAAAAATGTGTTTATGGAGAGAATTGTGTTGTTTTTTTTATTGTATCAATCAAAAACAAATCTCTTTTTTGATGATTTGAAATGTTTTTTGTTTGTTTTTAAAATCCGTTCGTTTGATTGCATCATAAAAGACACACAATTCTCTCCATGTTTTTAAGTGAACACAAATCACACACCGTTTGTTAACAATCATGAGGTCCTCGAATGAGCGGAAATATGCAGACCCCCTAGAGGCACTTCAGAGGACTGCATTATTATCTTTGAGCGAGAAAGCCATTTATTTATGACGATTTTCTCTTTTCATGATGATCCTGATACAGAACATTCATGATTATCGACATATTTTCAGTCATTTTTTTGATCATAACGAATAATTCTCCATCCCTTAACGTGATTACAAATGTTTTAAATCAGGTTATTGATATCTGTCATTGTTGTTTTTCAATAATTTAGTAATTAGTAAAAGTATAATGTTCATGTCGTGTTAGCATTTGGATAATTGACTTTATATAGCACAGTAATTTAAGAGTGTCGGTCCAGAACAGAAGAAACAGCAGGTCCAGATATAACGAGTTTGTAATGGAATCAATTAGAATAATGTCAGTATAGATCCACAGCTAACAGCAGCATCATGGACATTTGTATATTGATGAAAATGTGTCATGGACTCATTTTACATCAATGTTCCCTGAGAGAAAAGGTTAAATATTAGTTTAAAGGTGCAGTGTGTAACATTTAGCTCTGTTTATGAACAGAAATTCCCTATAATATCCATAAATATGTTTGTTTCGGTGTCATATTTTTGTGTAGTCGACCTCCCGGAGACACCTGTTCTGTAGCAGCATGAGCTCGTTTTGAAGAGGAAGCTTATTACCTAAGAGCTAAGAACGGCTCCGCCCACATGAGCTTCAGACAAACGTAAAGAACAACAACACAACAACTTCATCTACAGACGACCACGGCAACTTGACAAACCTACGGCGATTACATTTTCTCTGGTCGATGAAGGCCACGGACGTTTCACAACGCTGTTTGGGAACATTCTGTTTGTCGGACTCTGCCGTCTCGCCACTAGATGTCGCTAATTCTTACACACTGGTCCTTGAAAGTTTGTGAATGAGACATGGGGTCGTTGAAAGTGCTTGAATTTTGTGCCGTAAAGAAGCGACGTTGATATTGAGGTCAATGTCGCCCTCGTTTGTTTACGCCTCGCCTACTGTTTCACGCCCTGCGTTGCTTGATGCACTTAGTATGTCATACTCTCTCCGATGTTGACGTGAGATTCAGTGCAGCACAATGAGCGAGTAAAGTTAAGACGAGAGCAAACGACGACATGATGTCTGGGAAATTCAAAGAGCTCCGTCTCACAAAAGACAAAGACTGACTTGGATCCCAAATACAATCACGTGTCCAGAGCGTTGCTGCAAACCAATAAAAGTGGACGCCGTCGTGGACGAAGACGAACTCTTAAAAGTTGTCCTTCCATCTTAAGCTGTGTCAGCACATTCTGTCCTTGATTTTGAGGGAATCGGTCCTGGAAAGTCCTTGAAAAGTCCTTGAATTTGATGTCAACCAAGTTGTGGGAAACCCTGCTTCCTATTTGAAGTCACAAATATCTTAAACGTGATTGTATACATTGTAATGTATACTTATTCAAATAACGCATTATTTAAAAAAAAGGTTTGGTGAAGCAGTGCTACAGCGCCACATACAGGCCTGGCATATGAACTTGCAGCATTTGGAGTCAATCATGTGGATGAAGATGTTTTGTGAAACAGTGTTTACGGAAAACTGTTTTTTCAAAGTGACAAATTCACTGAAAATTCTGAAAATAGAATGATAACATTCCATATATTTAATCAAACCCAGATATTGGAAGTAGAAAAACTCCAAATGAAACATGGACTCGCATAAATTGATGAGGGTTTTAAACCTAAAAAATTCCCTCACATTTTCATTTTTAGTTAATTTATTTCAACCCCCTGCATGTATTCATACTGAGCTCACACCTCTTTACGCCGACACCTCCACAGAAAATGTGATTTCAATTCTTTTTTCCTCATCACAGCCGGCATTTGAAAACACCTGCACCGCTATTTTCATCTTCTTTTTTTATTTTTTTAAACAGTTGTAGAATCTTTAATGCATTGCTGATCGCTGCCTTTATATCAGCGGCAAACCCGGCAGAATATCTGGCCGCGCTTTACATCTACACTCGTATTTTGCATGATTTTCTTGGGAAAAATGAGGGTGGCACAAAAAGGAAAGAGCGCTCGTTCACAGGGAGCAGAGCAGGTTTAGTTGAGGTGACGGGGAATCAGTGCTTCCAGCCTCTTCTGCCTGGATGATTAAAAAACGTGCCTCTCTCTACATGAAGAATGAGCCTGAAAACAGCCACAATCCACTTAGTCCTCCCCCACTCTCTACTTTAACTGTGTATGTACATATATGTGTATATGAGTCTGTATATATGTATATATCTATGTATATATGTAAATATCAATGTGTGTATATATATACATATACATATGTTTGTCTATATGTATATAGATATATACATATGTATGTATATATGTATATAGATATATACATATGTATGTATATAGATGTATGTATGTATATATCTATGTATATAGATGTATGTATATATGTATACATATGTATATATGTATATATATATATATAAACATGTATGTATGTATGTATGTGTATATATATATAAACATATACATATGTATGTATATATATAAACATATGTATGTATGTATGTATGTATATATGTATATATATATGTATGTATGTATATATGTATGTATGTATATATGTATGTATGTATGTATGTATGTATGTATGTATGTATATATGTATATATGTATGTATGTATGTATATATGTATATATATCTACATATGTATGTATGTATATATGTATATATATCTACATATGTATGTATGTATGTATATATGTATATATATATATATACATATGTATGTATGTATGTATGTATATATGTGTATATATATATACATATGTATGTATGTATGTATGTATATATGTGTATATATATATACATATGTATGTATGTATGTATGTATATATGTGTATATATATATACATATGTATGTATGTATGTATGTATGTATATATGTATATATATATATATACATATGTATGTATATATATATATATATACATATGTATGTATGTATATATGTATATATGTATATATACATACATACATACATACATACATACATACATACATATATATATATATATATACATATATACATACATACATATGTGATGCCCGCCCCCTAATGGTTAGCCCAAGATTTCAGCTAGCCATCGTAGGATAACGTCACTCCTAGTTACTTCCAATTTTTGATGTAAACGGAACGTACCATTTTGCCCAGTCCAGACGTTGGCACGTTTAGTAAAAAAAACAAAAAACATTTGCGGTTTGTAAGATAATTGTTAAATTGAAGTCCATGGAATTGTATTTTAAAAACATCAAAAATGGGGCAAAAATAAAAGAAAACATCTTCTCTGTCATGAAATAAAGTTTTTCTTTTTTTTTAGTTTTATTTTGAAATTCTCCACAGAGCATGCCTGTGTGATGTAGCAGAGCAGTGTGTTCCAGAGTTTCTCTGCCGGGTTTTGTGGTGGCTGCTGTTAAAGGAAAAGCCCGGCATCAGCAGACCTGAGTGTTCTCGCTGCCTGGCGAGATATTAAAAGATCTGAGCTGTAAGAAGGTGCTACATTATGAGGAGCCTTTTTTTATGTGAATAAAAGACGCTTGAAATCAATTCTAAAAGAAACGGGAAGCCAATGTGTGAGGGAAGCCATAACGGCTACATCAGTTTGTTCATTATTTAACTCGGGCTTTGAGAGATAACTCCTGCAGAAAGTGGTGTTTTTATGTCTTTGAGTGGCTGAGAGTTTTAAACTGTGACTCACAGAGCGAGCGGAGAGCATACTGAGGGAGAGTTTAATGGCTGTGTATATGCCTGAGCTGCAGAGATAGACCTGTGGTGATTGGTTTGGACTAAATTTCCAACAAACCTGTCACTGGCTAAAATAAACCAACAGTACTGCAGTGGCAGATGGGAAATTGCCCCTGAACTGTCACTATTCCCTGTCAGTGTGAACTACTGTGAACCAGTTGCAGTTGCTATGAATAGTTCTGCTGTCCAGAATGTATGAAATGACATGTTGCATCATGTTTTCATCTCTCTCTGTCTCTTTGTCTCCTCTCAACAGTGGCTCTGCAGCTTCCAGAGGGCCTGCAAATGTTCGCCTGTGTCATCGCTGACATCATTGAGAGGTAAGAGGTTCACACAGAGAGCGGCGAGCTGTGGACGCCGAGCTGTGGACGCCGAGCGTCACTCACTCAAAGCGTTCAAAGCTTCTGAAACGATAAGCAGTAGGGATGTGAATCTTTGGGTGACTCACGATTCAATTCCGATTCTTAGGCTCACGATTTGATTCAAAGGGTGAATTCCAATTCCTTGCTTAACCCTCAATCTCAAAAATGTTCTCCCTCTAGTCCAAGTTCTGTCCCGATTCTCAGAAAAATTAAGTTGAGGCCAAGTTTAAGGGCTGTATCGCCCTCAATATTGAGATTTTCCGAGACCACCCTTGGGAGCAAGGGCTACCCAGAATGCATTGCGTGTTTTCACATAACAAAGATGTAGCGTCGAAAGCAGCGAAGCGAGTACGCTACAAATGAAGTATTTTCTTTGTTAATAGTTTAATTTCTATGTTAACGCTTTAACTCATGTTGAACTTTGAGGAAGTTTTTGCTCCGAACGAGGACAGAAGAGTTGCGTAGTCGTAGTTACGTAGATCGTACGTCCTAACGATGCACGTGAAAGACGTCCTGTGCTTTGCCGTGTGTTTGTCGCGTTCGGCGACGCAGACGTTGTTGACGAAACTCAACGGGAAACGCAAAATCAGCAGTTGCCATGGTTTCTGTTGGTTGGCAGCAGCTTCGTGTTAGTGGGAGGAGCTAACGTGCTGTCGTGCTACAATAGCTAGCTTCGGCATGCCTGCAGGACTTCAAACTGGGGGGGTGTGGTTAAATCCTCGATTCCACCTTTTGATTTTGAAGATTTACCATCGAGATGGTGCCTCCCCGTGCTCCTCAGGATCTTTGGTGATCTGCTCAAACGTCCTCCCGTCCCCCGACTGTGTCAGAACGCTGACTCACAACCGTCTAACGCCACCATCTCGACTTGTTATGACAGCAGTCAAAGTGGCCGTTGGGTGACACAAACATTGCAGTTTGTGAGCTGAGAATGAGAATTTTAACTCTTATTTTACTTGTATCGTTGACGTCGGCGCGGCCTCTTTTCCAATCGAGCGCGTTGCCTTCATCTGGAAAGACGCATCGTGTTCACCCTGTGACTTGATAAAAGTACACTCATCAAATAATGTACCTTTATCTTCCACGGCCACTTGATATTCTTTAGGCGAGCAAAGGTTTTGTGTTAATTCCTCGTCGGGGGATTCGACAGAAAACGAGACTCAATTAGGCTGAATTTAAGAGAGAGGAGATATCGCAACTTCCACTGTTCACAGTTTGAGAGGGGGAGAGATATTATTCATGTTAATTACATCTTGTTTCAGTCGGCTTATGCCCTGCTGCACACCAGCACTCCATCACGCAGACACCAGCAGAAAAAAATCCTGCAGCAGGAGTTGCTGCAAGATTAAAGACTTAATAGTTTGTCTTTTATAGTTCTCTGTGCTTTAGCCTCCACTTTGCAAGGTAAAATCTGCGCCGGGTAAATAGAGACTGTTTTTCACGGCCGAGAACGAGAAAGAGACGCCGCATCTCCCCCCGCTCGTCGTCTCCGTGGCCTCATCTCACCTTCTCTTGATCCTGGTTTTCCCCGGAGAGAGTTTTTCCTCCCATTAAAGGTTGAGCAGTCGATGCTAAACGAGTCACAGGAACGACAGGAGATGAGATGAGATGTGAGCGCTGCCACAAACCCTTCAAACCCCACGCTTATTTGACATCGTGGACTGGATTCGCATCGCAGTCGGACGCCAACAGTCCACATCGGATTTATTTACAGGGCCTTGAAATCCTTAAAAGTTTGTCAAGGCCCTGGAAAGTTTTTGTGCTCAGCGCTTGAATTTTAATAGGTAAATGTCTTCCTCGTTTGTTTTACGACGCCACCTACCGATTCACGCTCTGCGTAGCTTGATCTACGTAGACGAGACCTAACGCAGGACAAACGCGGAGACAATAATAGCTAGCTGTCTCTTGCTGTTGTAGAACAATGGGCGAGTAAAGTTAAGCAAGAGAGCAAAAACTACGACGTGATGTCTGGGAAATGAAAGCTCCAAGATATGGCTTCTGTTAGCATCCTGTCGTCGGCGACGGAATTCGTCATGTGTACAAATACAAAAATTTTTTTTTTCTCCCATGTTTTCCTCCGTCTTTACTTCCACACTCTGTAACTCTATCACTCCATGACTCTGTCGCTCTGTTTCCTGTCACCTGGACTTTGATCGTTATCATCACAGAGATGACGGAGCGATGTTTGGATGATGGAGTCTGGACTCTTATCGTTTCTGCTGTTATCTGTGTGTGAGTTACTGCTGTGTGTGTGTGTGTGTGTGTGTGTGTGTGTGTGTGTGTCACATTTAAATGTTAGAATAGCTGCCGTCCGTCACAGACTCTGCAGAACTCATCTCCTCTAATAAGAGCAATTAGTGGAAGCAGCTTTTTTCTTCCTCCGTTCTTTATTTCTTTATCATCCGTCTGTGTTTCTTTATAAAACCTCTTTAAAATCATCCTCTCAGTTTCTGCAGCACAGACGAGGGTTTTTCTTTTTTCCTCTAAGAGAAGTAAATCGCTTTCTGGATGAGAGATGAAAACATCTTGAAGAAACTGATGAGGGAATTGATTTAATTTTTTTTAATTATGCACAGATTTGTTAAACCTTGGCTTCTGCTCTGATAACCACCATAAATTATGAATATCTGACTTCAGATGCTCTAAAATGATTGGAAATGTTGGTGAAGCTTGTAAATTACAGGTAGAAATCAAATAATGATGTTTTTATGGTGTTTTGTTTTGCACAATTAGGTTTTTTTTCCTTTTCCATTTGATGAAATATTCTCAAAATTGCTGATTTCAAACACAACATTGTTGTTGTTGCACTATACGTACAGTAGTGAGGCAAACACCTTTACAATATTAAATAGCGAGAAGAGAAACTGCTTTGAACCAGACTCAAACATGTGCAGCATCTGCCTGGACAGGTTGTGGTGAAACATTTTTTTTAATGTTTAGATTTTCCTGGTTATTCCTGCAATTTATCGACAAAAATAATATCTAAGACATGTAATCTTGTTGCTACGGATGCAGTGAAGGCAGATAAGGAAGGAACCAATGTTGGCAGATGTCCCATTTGTGAGAAACAAAATAATGGAAACTGAAAAATGCGAAATTTGAAGGTCCCATATTATGCAAACTCAACTTTTTAATCATTTAAATCCTTATATTTGGTACTCTGGAGGTCCTATCAGTTGGCAAAGTGTGTGTCCACGAAAAGTTCTATTGTTGTCTCCACAGTGCAGCACAGAGTTCTACACAAACTTCCAACTTCCAACACTCAACAGGCTCCTGTCCATCATAGACAATCCACACCATCCACTACACAGCACCATACACAAACAGAGGAGCAGCTTCAGTGACAGACTGCTGTCAATGTCCTGCTCCACAGATAGACTGAGGAGATCATTCCTCACCCCATGCAATCAGACTCTTCAATCTACATCATACATGACACATACAGGCACGCACACATGTACATGTTCATCTCATTCTTTTTAACGTCTTTATATTTTTTATATCTTTTTTCTTTTTAAACATATGTTTCAGTTTATATTTAGACTGTACATATAATTGCATGCCTCTTATGTTTCTATCTTGCAACATATTCTGGAGCTGCTGAACTGTGAATTTCTCTGTGAGATGAATAAAGTATCTATCTATCTATCTATCTATCTATCTATCTATCTATCTATCTATCTATCCATCTATCCATCTATCCATCTATCCATCTATCCATCTATCCATCTATCCATCTATCTATCTATCTATCCATCTATCCATCTATCCATCTATCCATCTATCCATCTATCCATCTATCTATCTATCTATCTATCTATCTATCTATCTATCTAGATCGCTATCTATCTATCTATCTATCTATCTATCTATCTATCTATCTATCTATCTATCTATCTATCTATCTATCTATCTATCTATCTATCTATCTATCTATCTATCTATCTATCTATCTATCTATCTATCTATCTAGATCGCTATCTATCTATCTATCTATCTATCTATCTATCTATCTATCTATCTATCTATCTATCTATCTATCTATCTATCTATCTATCTATCTATCTATCTAGATCGCTATCTATCTATCTATCTATCTATCTATCTATCTATCTATCTATCTATCTATCTATCTATCTATCTATCTATCTATCTATCTATCTATCTATCTATCTATCTATCTATCTATCTAGATCGCTATCTATCTATCTATCTATCTATCTATCTAGATCGCTATCTATCTATCTATCTATCTATCTATCTATCTATCTATCTATCTATCTATCTATCTATCTATCTATCTGTCTATCTGTCTATCTATCTATCTATCTATCTATCTAGATCGCTATCTATCTATCTATCTATCTATCTATCTATCTATCTATCTATCTATCTATCTATCTATCTATCTATCTATCTATCTATCTATCTATCTATCTATCTATCTATCTATCTATCTATCCAGTGGAAACATGTTGTATATGACGGCAATGTGCCTGTTAGAGCCTGCAAATGATCACTTTAACAAATGCTAACTGCTGTTAGCTTCCAGTAGCCTCTGTGGCTGATGTCATATCCTGTCCCTTGAGTTTTGTTTTACTTTTTTTTAAGGTGGATCTTTAAGGTGGACCTAAAGAGATACTACTAAAGCAAGCATTCTAAACAGGGCTGTTTTGTTAGGGTGATTGAACTGCTGACCAAAGCATGTCACAGACATGTTCATTAGGACACCAGGGTCCTTTAATGCTATTATTTTTTTTAAAAATGCAAATAATTTAATTGATTTACGATCGGTTGCACAGAAATATTTGCAAGTTCGAGGCTCAATGATGGAATATTTTCTCGGCAAAACATTCTGACCTCTGAATAAAAGAAAAAGAAAGAACTTTCAGTCAAATTAGGACTTAACATTCCGCCTTTAACAGTTCAATTCTGCGATTCCGTCCACGTTTCTTCTGTCATGTTTAATCCGGACAAGCCACCGTCTCAGCCACCGTCTCACCAGAAACAGCATGAAACTCTTTACTCTGAGACCTGAGACAGAAACAGATTTATCTCCCAAACAGGAAAAAGAAATGACTCATAAGTCAGGGATCACATGTAAAACTTACCTCGTGATAAAGGAGAGTCGCTGGGAAATATGTAAACCAGAATGTGCAGCACGTTATTATCGTCTGCAGCAGTCGCACCCAGAATACCTAATTAGTCCCCGAGGGAAACTGGTTGAGTTTTTATTTCACCATCAAGAATCAAAATATCACACAGGTTATAGAAAAACAAGGACAAAACACTTTAAAAACAATATATCAATTATTAATGTGCAATACAGCCCGGACAAGAAATATTACCCTAATAATAAATATCACCTTTTTCACTCCTTGTTTTGAATAATAGATAGAATGTGGGAGGTGCTGTGTGTTCAGAGAAGCAGCTTAAATGAATTAAAACATAATTTTTTATAATCAATTCATCTATTGATTATTGTTCTCGATGAAACGATTAATTGTTTGGTCCAGAAAATGTTGACTAGGGTTTGCCAAACCCTGGAAATTAGGATTATTTTTGTTATATGGAGCAAAGAAACCAGAAAATATTCACATTTAAGAAGCTGAAAAAACACTCAAACTGATTCATTGATCTTTAAAATAGTTAGCCCTAAAAATGTAGCTGCACAGTTGTGTGTAGTTACTAAAAAAACTGTTAAAATATGGATTATTAATTGATTTTAAACCTTAGTTAGATGATTAATTGTAAGTTTTAGTGGTTTTTACTTAATTAAACCGAGCTAATCGATCCTTCAGCTTCTTAAATGTGAATATTTTTTCTGTTTCTTTGCTCCGTATATATTTAAAGTTTTGGTTTGTGGACAAAACGAGACACTTGAATGCAGCTCTAATATAAAATAGGAACAGTGAAGGAATTATCGCGCATGAAATACCATCGTACCAAGTGTAATTATAGCTCAAGAGATGGTTTGGTGTCCGTTGACTCACAGAAATGAAAACAATGACTCAGCGCAGGAGTGAAGATCTATCAAATGGGCACAACCGTTCCATTGTGGCTCCAGCGTGGTACGACTGTAATGTTGTGACAGAGTGAACGACGGCGACCTTTGTGCAGCAGGCATCGCTCCATCCTTGCGTCACGGAGCGTATGTTGAGGTCCCCTCTGCTGCCGCCGCCGTCGTCATCGCGACCGCCGTCCGTCGTCACCGTGGAGACGAGGCTGAGGTCCGTGTCAAAAATGGGGATGAACGCGCTAAGCCGTCCTCAGAGTAAGAAGCTTCCGTGAGACGCGCGGCCAAAGTCTTAATGAGGGAAAGCTGCTCTGATTTAGAGTTAATTCACCGCGGTCACTCCCTCCCTTCGTATACGCGCACTTCACAGATCACGCTTAATGCAGCGCCTGTCGCTGCCTCCGTGTCCGCGTCCTTTTGTTTCCCGTCCCATTCTCACCATCGACCAGCGGAATAGACGGAATCCTGCAGCACTCTCCTTTTTACACATTTGCAATATTCAACATTGGTTTGTCCTGAAACTGACCTCCAAATCCTGCTCCACACTTTTCAGATCTGACCACAGACACAACCAACTTTGTTAGCGATGATTTTCAGTGTTTTAATCCTGAGAAAGCACAGACTGGACCAGTCCAGACCAGGACCACACGTTTGGCCTTTAACCACTTCTTCCCTGGCCCTCTTTTTGTCGAGTCCCTGCTCGAAAATGACATGCCCAAACTAAATAGAGTAAATCTCTGCAGTTACAAGCTCTATGTGGATTATCTTGGTATCAAAATAAAGATAACACTTGTGAGATTCCACCAGAGGTATAAGTTTCACTGTAGATGCCACTGTGTCAGAGTAAATGTACATGGAACACAGCATAACTGAAGGATTTTTTTCTCTCGCCTAAAAAAAATATTGCATTTTAAAGCAAATATCACCTTTAAAATATGCAGTAGGAGCTTAAAAACACATGGAGGTCATGTAACAACATGTGGACATGAGCTGTGCAAAGTCTGATGCTGCTGAAGTGAAGCAGAGTGAAATTACAGAGGTTTTAGTAAAGAGATGTCTGGGCGTTCTCTCTGTTGGCTCAGTTTGGCACCGTCTGTGCCATTTGAGATTTCTTAGGTACCAAATTATTAAAAACCCATTTAATTTTATTTACATGTCACTACAGATCTAAAAAGAACTTGTTTTGGAAAAAAAGAAAAAAAGTATGATAACTCGCTGTAAATGGATGCTTCCTGTGCGGTGCGTAATAACAACTCTGTGACTCTGCAGCGTCTTCAGTTAGCGCCATAGCTCTGGCTTACCTTGGTCAATTTGGGTGATTGACAGCTCGTTTTAAACCTCTAAACTGGTAGAATCTGACCCCGGTCTCCAAATGCGTGTGAATCACTTCATTATCCAGTCAAAAGGACATAAATGCATATGACGCATTCGTACGGACATTCGCCCTTCTCTAATCAGAACGATTTAATGTCGCTCTGTAATGATCAATCAGACCGGGGTTTGTTCCCAAAGCATGCTGGGAAGTGTAGTTCTTCATTAGAAGTGGTTTTGTTCCTGTGGTCTTTCACCGCCATGATTTTCATGTTGTTGAGGAAGTTTCAGGTGAAGGTCACTCACTGAGGATGGATTTTTGTTTGTTCAGGATCAGCAGCCAAACGTCTTCATCTGCTTCACCAGGTTTGAGGATCTGAGATGAGTTAAGATCCTCTTAAAGCAGAACTATAAAGCCATTTATACCCTAATTTAACAGTTTCAGGGTCAGTGTGAAGGTCAAATGGCTTCATTGTCATTTCATTCCTTCACCTACAAGTAAATGTTAAAAGACACGACACAATATGGTTTGAATGCATCTTCTTTTCTGGAGTATTGAAGTTTAAAGGAGTAACTTTAACTCTTGTCTAACGCATTTCATGAACTCACCAACTCACTTCTTCTCTTTCATTTAAGCATTTTTATTTATCTTTTGAATGGCGTCACCTTTGTTCCCCAAAACTTTACACTCTAGTTACAAATTCTGCAAAGTTTTGTTATTTTCTTAACTCCGTTCCAGTTCTAACTAAACTAAATATTTTATTTTACGCTTTTCCAAAATTGACATTGTCCCCGAAATGGTAAAAAAAAAAAAAAAAAAAGCTTCTCAACTCTTTTCACAAGTAAACAAAAGGCACAAAAAAAAGAGAAAGTTTCCACATTAAAGGAAGGAATGGTGACTTGTGTATTCAGGCAATGATGCGTGTGCTGTCACTGTACCATATGTTTTATTATCTTTGATGGCGTGCCAGCTGTCTCGCTCCCGCTTTGAAAGACACTTTTCTAAACTTCCGTCAGTGTTTACCGCTGCTGCTGCTGCTGCTGCTGATGTTTCTGCTGCTGTTTCTGCTGATGCTGAGCGTGTGTTTCAGGCTGTCGCCATATTTCTAATCCTGCAGCATTTAATCTGGCACCAGCACTGCTCACTGTGTGGAGATGTTGGCCCAGAACCTAATCCTAAAGTCTTGTTCTGTGCTGTTTGCGGAGGACGAACAGAACGTGAGGCCAAACGAGCTTCTGTTATTGAGGTGAAGAATAAGAAGAAGAAGAAGAAGAAGAAAAAAAAAAGAAAACAATAGTGATAAATGGAGCGTTTGTTTCCTGCGACTGAACCGCACTCATTCATCACCAGAGACCATGTACATAATTTACTGTGTTGTTGTATTGTTTGTCAGGCAGTATTGATACTGAATAGATGATCCTAAAGTGAATTAATGAAGTGGCGTTTAATCATGAAACGCAGCTCCATAACACTTGAAGAAGAACGGAACTCTGTGTGCGACTAATACATCAAATAAGGCCTGGAGAAATACTTTGGTTTTTTAGTGTCTTTGTATCAACAGGGTTACTTCAGGTCCTTGAGATCATTGAATAGACATCGGTCATTGTTGAAAGTCCTTGGGTTTTGTGCAAGTTGATATTTAGGTATTTAGGTGTTTGTTACAACGCCACCTACTGTTTCATGTTGCGTACGGCGCTTGACGTACGTAGACGAGGCCTACAGTGGACAAGACGAGATAAGATGGTCCTTTATTTGTCCCACAGTGGGGACATTTACAAACGTGGACTCGTGCAGAACAATGCGCGAGTAAAGTTCACGACGACGTGATCTTGGTAATTTTCATTTACCAAAGACAAAAGACGAAGACTGACTTTGACCACGATACCAAGGACAATAAAAGTGGACGCCATCATGGACAAAGACGAGCTCTTACGAGTTGTGTCGGCACATTCTGTCCTTGAATTTTAAGGGAATTGGTCCTGGAATGTCCTTGAAAAGTCCTTGAATTTGGTGTCAACCAAGGTGTGTGAGCCCTGTTTCTAGTTTCAGAAAATATGGTGCTCTGACGAAAGAATTGGAGGTCGACCGATTCGATATCGTTCAGTTTTACTGGACAAGAGATGAGGTACATACTGTATTCATACGACATCATTTCGGTATATTATTTAACTTAAATAACATCTAAAAATATGCAATTATCTTTAGACTTTAGCAGAATTTGAATAAACTATCCATTAAAATGACTTTGACCAAGATACCAAGGACGCCATCATGGACGAAGACGAGCTCTTACAAGTTGTGTCGGCACATTCTGTCCTTGAATTTAAAGGGAATTGGTCCTGGAAAGTCCTTGAAAGGTCCTTGAATTTGGTGTCAACCAAGGTGTGTGAGCCCTTTAAGTTTTACTGAGCCATGTGTGTGTTTTAAAATCTACTGGACAAGAGATGAGGTATATACTGTATTCATACGACATCGCCTCAAATATTTAGATAAAAAGATTAATAGGAATAATATTTAGAGAATAATCTCCAGTGGTCATTTATTGTTATAGCACATTTCTTCCCTTAAAAAGATTAATAAGTGCTAAGTAATAAGTCACTAAAACATGTTTTTTCCCCATCCAGAAGTCTATATTTGAGCTTTTATATGATGTTGTAGTAATAATAAGTATAGAAATGCACTGCAGTGAAGACACAAAAAGACCTTGACCTTTGACCTTGTTTTTTTTGTTCATAGAAAACTTTATGGAAATTAATCGAGCAGTAATTTTGAAAAACGTCGATCCATCTCAAGTGTCCTGTTTTATCTTCTTAGAACTGGTTTTAATTATTAATAAGAAAACACGTACTCGTTGCAGTCCTGACCAAACATTAGTGTTTCTGATTTCTGAAGACCAGCGACGAGTATAAAATACAATACCAGGCGTAAAAATAGTGAATTAAATAAAGAATTGAGGATAGCAGGACAGAGGAAAGTAGATCTTGGTAAATTAAAATGCATGAGTAAGCCTTTCTCAAAGCCTTGTAGTCACAGAAATATTAATAATAATGTTTGCTGGAGTTGGCAGTTTTCCCTAAACCCATTCACCATTTTACCGATTCCTTTAGTTCCACGTTGGGCTGCAGAATAAGCATCAGCTAAAATATCCCAGTTTTCCAGATGACAGAATAATGAGACCCACTTTCCTCATTATGATAGTAAGAGCAAGGAAAGGAGCGGAAGCTGAGCTTATCCAAAAATGGCCTTATAAATAAAGATAGACCAGTGACTAATCCTGCACGTCGACAGAGAGACGGACGAGCAGTAACCGAAAAGTGATGAGTCACCAATCACAAATGTACAATTAAAAAAATAAATAAATAAATGCCGTGTCTAACATGCAAAATCTCAAACTGAGTCACTGCGAGGAATCGTAAAATATGGCCCAAAAAAAACAAATTTAAATGAGCAGCGAACCAATTTGAGGCATAAGTCGTGATTTTGTTTATTAGTAAACATGTCGGTATATGATTTCACTTAAATAACATCTAATTCAAATTCTGCTAGAAACTAAAGATAATTATATAGTTAGTTTCTAGCAGAATTTGAATATACTATCCATTAAAATGTTTATAAAATAAACAGCCTTACAATGAGCCTTTTATGTCTATTTATGACCAATGTTTAACAAACTTTTTTTAATATGGGGACCCACTTTTTAAAAATGACACACTATCGTGACCTAAATCACAACATGAATCCAAACATCCATAAGACGTTGAGTAACTAATTAAATTTTATGGATGTAATTTAAAACCTAAACACCTAAATTGCTGTTTTTCCTACAGTCGCCCGAAAGGACAGACAAACAGCCAGAGTGAGTTTCACTTCAAAATTGCAAAAAAACAACAACAACGATGTGAACCTACAAAGTAGAAAGAAAGGACTGTTTTAAAAGAATGTTTCCATCCTTTCTGGCTTGTGAAGGCCACCGTAGTTCCCTGACCCTTTTAGGAAGTCTGATTTTAGTCAAAGACTAAGACAATAATTTAGTTTTCTCCATGTCATGGTGACACGTTAGTCCGACTAAAGTCAAGTTAGTCTTAGTCAGACTAAGGTAATAATTATGTTTTCTTAATGTCATGTTAACCCCGTCAGTCCGTTAGTCCGACTAAAGTCAAGCTACTAACGTACTTGGTACCGTGTATCGTGTATTTTAGTCAAAGACTAAGACAATAATTCCGTTTTCTTCATGTCATTTTAACACGTTAGTCTGACTAAAGTCGGGCTAGTCTTAGTCAGACTAAAATAATAATTCAGTTTTCTTAATGTCATTTGAACTCGTCAGTCCGTTAGTCTGACTAAAGTCGAGCTAGTCTTAGTCAGACTAACGTACCTGGTACCATGTGTCGCGTATCGTGAACCATGTGATCATGTATCTCATATTGCAGCCCATGTATTGCGGACCATGCATCACGTATCATGGACCATGTATCGCGTATCGTGGACCGTGTATCGTGGACCATGCATCACATATCGTGGACCATGTATTGCGTATCGTGGACCATGTATTGCATATCGTGGACCATGTATCGCGTATCGCGGACCATGTATCGTGGACCATGAGCCATGTATCGTGGACCATGTATCGCGACAACGTGTCCTATTGTCTGTCTTAGTCAGACTACCACCTTAGTCTGATTAAACTGTGCAGTTTGACCGTTACATGTCCCAGAATCTTTCAGCCTAAAAACTGAGCAAAGACAAAAGTAGAGGTCATTCTCAAATAGAGGTCAACGGATGAACGACCGCTTGGTCTCTGATCTTTTCGTAAAGACTTCCATCCAAGATGAAATATCCTTGTTAGATGTTACAGGAAGACGGATCTGAACGGCAAAACAATGAAAAGAGACATTAGATCTGTTCAAAGATGGATCCCAAAGGCAGCATGTGAAGGTAAAGAGGGTTGAGGACCTCGTCTCATATTTAACTGCTGCTTCATTGATGCAGGTTTTTCAACACTGTGGAAAGGCAGGGATAAAAATAATAAAAAAGTTAAAAGTCTGCAGGAAATGTGTGGACCAGCGCGAGCACGGCTTTCAGGAGAAGAGTGGACCTCAGTCAGATCACATCAGGTGCCTCTGAAAACCTTCTCCTGCTGGAGCTGCTGCGATCCAACAGAAAACCTGTGATGGATGACGCGCTCGCAGTGATCGCGCTGACAACGCGACCTGTTCGCCGTCTCTCTACATCATGTACTGTTGTAGGGAACTGTCAACACGGGGAGCAGCCATGTCAACTGCAGTGTGTTGGTAAATTAAGGTGCACACACACACACACACACACACACACACACACACACACACACAGCCCCCAGACAGCTCCAGGTCCTTGGCTGCGGTTCGTCTCCATCCATCAGGACAGATTTCTGTATATTCTGCATGGCAGCTCAAATCATTTCTTTGGGAGCTGCGGCCTCGTCCCGCAAGCCCTCGCGGTGGTAAATGTCAACTCCACCATTAGGAAGGATCCTGCGAGGAGGAGCCGCCGCCGCCGCCGACGCCTTCTCGTCACCGTCGGTCTTCGCGTCGCCCACAGCGCAGCTGAGCTGGAGCAACAGATACGGCCGTGAGAGGGTGAATGAATGAATGTCGGCTTCTTACAGTCGCTCGATCAGTCAGTGTGTGTTTACGCGCATGTTCAAAGAAGAGCTGCAACTAACCGTTATTTTCCTAATCGATTAATCTGTCGATTATTTTCTCGATTAACGTTGATCGGTGTTTGTCAAACCTGGAAATGACGATGTACTCAAACGCGTTTGTTTTTGTCTGCAAACCAAAATGATTCAGTTTTAATGATTTCTTTGTTTATGTGGAGCAAAGAAACAAAGAAAATATTCACATTTAAGAAGCTAAAACGATCGGAAATCTTGTTTTAATCATGAAAAAAAGCTCCAAACCGATTAATTTAGTCTCAATAAATAATCTATTGTTTCCGCTCTAGTTAAAAGTCAGATTTTTGTCTTACCAAAACAAAAATGTGGTTTTATTAGTCTGCGGTCACACCAGGCCTTCTTTATCCAACCATGGTACATTTGCGTGGAAAGTCCGGTTTGTTTGTGGAGGTGTGAATTCAGTTTTAATGATATATTCTTTTTATATGGAGCAAAGAAACCATATATATCTATAAAGAACATGCATATACCCATGATACCTGTCTCTGGTGAAGAGACAAGAGACTGGTGTTAAAGTATTAAAGAACAGAGCTCATGACAGTCATTACAGCAGGTAGAGACTGGTCACCTCTGACACTCACAGAGTGTGAAGTGAATCAGCCACACCTCTGTCCCTGAACGCGTCACAGACGCAGAGCTGGGAGAAAAACCACTGAGGTAGAGTTCATGTCGTCAGTCGGTCGTCTTTCCATCGTCTCATCTCAACGATTGAGTCTGAAGGAGACTCGCTGGAAAACGACCTGAATCCAATGTGCATGGATGTATGATGAGGGGAAATTTGATGAAGAGGTAGTTTACAGCGGGATAACGGTGGAGAAAATTCACATTCAAAACATAGACTTTATGACCTTTGACCTTTGTTCTCTATGTTGTGAGTCAATAGAGAAATCCTGCTCTTTTTACTTTTCACGTTAACGTTTTTGTTTTCTTCACTGAGACAGATGTATCGATCGAGTCATGTATCGATATACGATTGTCTTGCAATGTATTGATTATGACAGAATCGTTGTATCGTGATATTATTGGTATCGTGGACCACGTGTCGTGTATCGTGAACCACGTATTGTGTACCACATATCGCATATTGCAGACCACGTATTGCGTATTGCGGACCATGCATCACGGACCGCGTATCGCGTATCGTGGACCACGTATGACGTATCGTAGACCACGTATTGCGTATTGTGGACCATGTGTCCTGTATCGCGTATTGTGTATCACGGACCATGTATCGCGTACCGTGGACCACGTATCGCATACCATGGACCAAGTATCCCGTGTCGTGGACCGTGTATCGCGAACCATAGATTGCTTATCGAGGACCGTGTATTGGGTATCGACGACCGTGTATTGTGTATCGAGGACCTTGTATTGCGTATCGGGGACAGTGTTTTGCGTATAGAGGACCGTGTATTGCGTATCGAGGACCGTGTTTTGCGTATCGAGGACGGTGTTTTGCGTATCGAGGACGGTGTATTGTGTATCGAGGACCGTGAATTGCGTATCGAGGACCGTGAATTGCGTATCGAGGACCGTGTATTGCGTATCGAGGACAGTGTATTGCGTATCGAGGACGGTGTATTGCGTATCGAGGACGGTGTATTGCGTATCGAGGACCGTGCATTGCGTATCGAGGACCGTGCTTTGCGTATCGAGGACCGTGTATTGCGTATCGAGGACCGTGTTTTGCGTATCGAGGACCGTGTATTGCGTATCGAGGACCGTGTATTGCGTATCGAGGACGGTGTATTGCGTATCGAGGACGGTGTATTGCGTATCGAGGACGGTGTATTGCGTATCGAGGACCGTGCATTGCGTATCGAGGACCGTGCATTGCGTATCGAGGACCGTGTTTTGCGTATCGAGGACCGTGCATTGCGTATCGAGGACCGTGTTTTGCGTATCGAGGACCGTGCATTGCGTATCGAGGACCGTGTATTGCGTATCGAGGACGGTGTATTGCGTATCGAGGACGGTGCATTGCGTATCGAGGACCGTGCATTGCGTATCGAGGACCGTGTTTTGCGTATCGAGGACCGTGTATTGCGTATCGAGGACCGTGTTTTGCGTATCGAGGACGGTGTATTGCGTATCGAGGACTGTGCATTGTGTATCGCGGACCCTGTATCGCGCATCGCAGACCACGTATCCAGTATCGTGGACCACTTATCGCAAACCATACATCACGGACCGTGTATCGCGTACCGTGGACCACGAATCCAGTATCGTGGACCACTTATCGCAAACCACATATCACGGACCGTGTATCACATACCGTGGACCACATATTGCTGACCACGTATCACGCATTGTGGACCATGTATTGCGTCAAAATGTCAAAATAGATGTTTTCTTTTTTTTTAAGCCTGAAACATTTTAATATAAATTATATAAAATCACATCTCCAGCCCTGGCAACAGAAATATGATTAGCTACAGGGCAACAGAGCAGAAGGGGATTGGGCTTGTCATCGGAGGGGTGCCGGTTGGAATCCCTGCCAGCTTTTATTGGGCTGTACACTCTAAATTGACCGCAGCCGTGGGGAAGGAACCGCTTCCTGTGGTCCTGTTAGTGCAGCTCCCATCAGGACACGTGGAAGGGTTGTGTCGCTCACCGAGGGAATCTGGTGTAAAAATCTCTGCCAAATCAATCATTCAGGTTAACCACTGTGACAGCCACTTCTGGAGCGGGAGAAGCCGAAAGGAAAAGGAGAAAAAAACGTAGCAGGCACAAGTCAAGTGAAGGATAATAACAGTAACAGTAAATATCTACTGAAACTTTCGCTATATTTGCTCAAAAACGCCACACGGCAGTAAAATCAGATTCCGCCCCGTAACCATGTGAATTTACAGGTCTGTGTGATTTATTTCCCCGACGTCGCCTCCGTTCCTCAGACCCTGCGAGGGTTTAAGTGTGTCCTTTGACTTACAAATGAAATGTGAGCGTAGTAATGAGCACGAGGGTGAAGGCGGCCGTCGCCGTTTCCTCGGGTGGAAAAGACCAAACTGTGGTTTTATCTCAGACTGGATGCTTTATTTATGAATTAATGATACAAACACAATTCCCTCTCCGCAGCAGTGTGTAGAGGAGATAAGAAAAGGTTAGCGTCTTTCTTCCTCCCTGTTTCTCAGACTGCTCGTCTCTGGGTTTTATTTCTGCCGTTCCGTGTTCTTGTAATTGCGCTCACAAAGAAGAACATGTGTTATTATACATTCCGGAAATAATGTATGGGGAGAATAATACGTATGCTGCAGAAAAAATGTCGTCCTGCAGTCATTCCACCGGCGTTATTACGGCGCCGAGGCTGTTGAGAGACTCCAGTTGCACACGGTTGCACATTCGGTGAAATGAAAGAGGATGAAAAACGGTGGAAAAACTCAAGGAAGGTGTCGTTTAAAATTCAGCTTCATAGGCAGAGCGACAACTTTGTGAAATCTCGCGTCTAAGAAAGAAGGAAACGCTTCGAAAGACGTTCGGTCCTGATCGTGAAATCTAAGGAACGTTTTCTGATGATGGCGAATTATTTTGAATGTGAACAATTGTATTTTATATATTTGAGGCCAAGACCTCAGAATGACAGGATAATAACATGGAACTAATGATTTTTAATAAATACAGTTAGAGTTATATATCTAAAAAAAAAACTCATAATATGCATGTACGTTGTCCATATATGACATATATATGAAAAAGACATATCCCTCAGAGGTATAACAGCCTGGGAAAAATTGGCTTCTTGTAAATGTACATGGAAAACAGCATAACTGAAGGATTCTTTTCTCTCGCCTAAAAAAATATTGCATTTTAAAGCAAATATCACCTTTAAAATATGCAGTAGGAGCTTAAAAACACATGGAGGTCGTGTAACAACATGTGGACATGAGCTGTGCAAAGTCTGATGCTGCTGAAGTGAAGCAGAGTGAAATTGCAGAGGTTCTAGTAAAGAGATGTCTGGGCGTTCTCACTTTTGGAACAGCTTGGCACCATCTGTGCCATTTGAGATTTCTTAGGTACCAAATTATTAAAAACCCATTTAATTTTATTTATATGTAACTACAGATCTAAAAAGAACTTGTTTTTAAAAAAAAAAAAAAAAAGTATGATAACTGTCTGTAACTGTGTGGTGCGTAATAACAACTCTGTGACTCTGCAGCGTCTTCAGTTACTCAGCGCCATAGCTCTGGCTTACCTTGGTCAATTAGGGTGATTGACAGCTCGTTATAAACCTCTAAACCAATAGAATCAGACCCCGGTCTCCAAATGCGTGTGAATCACTTCATTAGCGAGTCAAAAGGACATAAATGCATATGACGCATTTGTGCGGACATTCGCCTTTCTCTAATCAGAACGATCTAATGTCTCTCTGTAATGATCAATCAGACCGGGATTTGTTCCCAAAGCATGCTGGGAATTGTAGTTCTTCATTAGAAGTGGGTTTGTTCCTGTGGAAATAACTTGTTTTGATAAACAGCAAAGGTAAGACAACATTTCTGCTTGTATTTCTTGAAAGTCAGTTGTTGTTTTGCTCTTATTTTGGGGCTGGATCTGTGAATCTTGGTCGTAGAGTGATAAAAATGGTACCGCTGGAATCTGTAGATTCTCCGCTGTCCAGCCGACATGTGTTTTTTTTGTTTACATAATCACGCTGACGCTCCGGTGCCGCTTCTCAATGAGTGCGCTGTGACGGGTTTTTTCCGCTCCTGCTGTTTAATCCATCAGTGTTTTAACTGAACTGTTTTTCGTGAACATAAGAATGGTTTATATGATCTTTTAGCTGAGTTTCTGACCTTTCTGTTGGTATGCAGCATGTCTGTGAAGAAGAGGTTAAGTAAACCGGTAGCCCAAAACCACGCTTGTAGCGTGAGGTAAAGAGTAAAAACAACTTCCTCAGAACTCTCTGGAACAACGGTGTTTAGCCACGCTTAGCATCAGATCATAGCAAAAATCGGTCATTGATAAGCAGTATCAGACTCGATATCATCCCTCATCGCTTATATAACAATGATGCTGTCAAGGGAAAAGAGAGGGAACATGAACAGAGTGTCTTTATTGTTAAGAGGACAAATCAAGGACAACTCCATCTCAAAGACTCACTTACGCTTAAGACGCTTGAATGAGACGGGATTCTGAGAAATTAAGATGTAGCGACAGAAAGCAGCTCACAGTCGAACGATGACAGAGGAGAATAAAAGGAGAGCGAAGGAGTCGCAGAGCTTTGAGAAAATGAAGAGAGTGGGTGAAATAACTTCAGGGAGTGGAGTGACGGATGATGGAGTGAAGCCTTCGGGCTGAAGGAAAGAGGGATTAGATGGATGTGACTTCATCAGCGGCAACAACAACACGGAAAAAAGAGGAGGTTTTTATGAGCGTTATTTTTCTGAGTTGACTTTTATGTCATGTGGATTGTGGCTTAAGGGACCACGTTGTGCTCTTTGATGAATCGTTCTCTCGTCTAAATGAGTGGATGCAGCAGTTAAATTACATCCAGCAGACTGTGTGTGTGAGAGGAAGTTTTTATAAAACACCAAAACACGACCTGGCCCTGAAAAGACTGGATTTAACCCGGCTTAAAAGATCAGATTCTTTCATACGGCGATTGATACGTTTCAGGTGGAAACGACTTTATTTAACCCAAGCTTCACTAAGACTCGAGGCCTTTGGAGATCTGATCTTACCAAACATGATTCAAAAACCACATATGGATGTGGTTTTGAATGTGATCCTGATCAGATTTTTACAGATCTGTTTCAGTCTGATCGTCGTCTGCGTCAAACAACAACACTGACGTAGATCCAAAGAGAGTAAACTGGAGAGGACAATTTATTTATGACCCTGATGTGAAGAGACGTTCATTGTTCTGACGACGGTTGGATTGAAGCCTTTTTTCAGTCCATTTGTCCTGGATTTGATGGTCCTGGACTGATCCTGCCTGACGATAGTCGCTCAAATGGTGAATAACCAGGGTGGAGTGAGTCCTTTTAGGATAGTGTTGGCTCTCCTGAGGCAGGAGGACAACCATGGAGGTTATATCCAGGGTTAGGGTTAGGATTAGAGATTAGGAGGTTAAAACTCTATTGCACAGGCCTACTGATTCGGCGTTTGGTGATGGTGGTTCAGTCCAGGTCAGGGCCCGATCCCCAGGCAGAGCTCTGGGCAAGAAGAGTGGACCCACTATACAGTTAAAGTTATAAATACATCCAATATATGTTTTTTGGAGATCTGGAGTTGAAGATGGGTTGCCGGCAGGTGGGTGGGAGGGTAAGTGTTGTGGGAAAAATGAAGGGTAAGTGAAATAATGCTAAATTAAAATCTGGGCGAAGGACTGTGGAATTGATGGGATGGATACTGGGATGGATGGATGGCTGGTGTTGGCTCTCCTGAGGCAGGAGGACAACCGTGGAGGTTCTATCCAGGGTTATGGTTGGAATTGGGGTTAGAGATTAGGAGGTTAAAACTCTGTTGCACAGACCTACTGATCCAGCGTTTGGTGATGGTGGTTTAGTCCAGGTCTGTCAGGTCAGGGTTCGATCCCCAGGCAGAGCTCTGGGCAGGAAGAGGGGACCCACTATACAGTTAAAGTTCTAAATTAATAAATCTCTCTAAGTCCGAAGCCGTGGTTTATCGACCGGAAAAAGGTGGCTTGCTCCCTCCGGGTCAGTGGAGAGATCCTGCCTCAGGTGGAGGAGTTTAAGTATCTCGGGGTCTTGTTCACGAGTGAGGGAAGGATGGAGCGTGAGATTGGCGGGCGGATCGGGGGCATTACCGGTAGATTGACCGGTCAATCTACGTTCCTACCCTCACCTATGGTCATGAACTTTCAGTTATGACCGAAAGAACGAGATCCCGGATACAAGCGGCTGAAATGAGTTTTCTCCACAGGGTGGCGGAGCGCTCCCTTAGAGATAGGGTGAGGAGCTCTGTCACCCGGGAGGAGCTCAGAGTAGAGCCGCTGCCCCTCCACATCGAGAGGAGCCAGCTGAGGTGGCTCGGGCATCTGTATCGGATGCCCCCTGGACGCCTCCTACCGGGAGCAGACCCAGAGGAAGACCCAGGACACGCTGGAGTGACCACGTCGCTCGGGTGGCCTGGGAACGCCTTGGGGTCCCCCCGGAAGAGCTGGAGGAAGTGTCCTGCGAGAGGGGAGGTCTGGGCGTCCCTTATCAGACTGCTGCCCCCGCGACCCGGATAAGTGGTGGAAGATGGATGGATGTATGGATGGATGGTGTTGGCTCTCCTGAGGCAGGAGGACAACTGTGGAAGTTCTATCCAGTCTTAGACTTATGACCTTCTCAGCCATTTTGGTGACCCTCTGGAGCTCAGAGGCAGTCGGTGAGGACGCTAGAAGGACACAAGCGGTCTCTGGTTGATGTTCTTTCTTCTGAAGGTTCTCAGGAAGTGGAGTCTTTTAGTTTCTCCTCAGGTTTTAAAGTAGGACTCTTGGATTACTCTGGCAACAGGTTTTGTGCCTTTGTTACTCCACGGAAATTCTTTTAACCTTAACTTTTTTATGCATTCTGCTGGTTTTAATGAACCGAGATCTTGTGAAGTCGACTTTGTGACGCAAATCTGAGAAAGCGCTCTTCAAAAATAACTTTATCGTCGTCATTATTGGTGATTATATAAATGTGCGTTGAGCAGGTTTTGGCTGACGTTTTGATCTTTTTTGTCCGACCTCTGTTCGTCATCTGTGGATCTCTGTCTTGTGATGAAGCTGCGGGCTTTTTCCCCCCCGTAATGACCCGTCGTGGTTTTAGGCTTTTGAAAAAGTGCCACGACAAACGGATGAGGGTGCAGTCACAGAAATAGCCGTAATGATCTTGTTTTTCTGGGATTTTAAAGGATTATCTAATGGCATTACTGCAAACATCTGTCTGGGGCGTCGTCCCTCACGTCTCCTCTCCGTTTACTGGTTCCTGGCAGATGTTCACTTCCTGACGGAGTCGTACTTCACCGCGGGGGGTTTTTTGTGTGTGTGTGTGTGTGCGATCGCGGCGGCGTCTTGTGTTTGTGTCACAATGACGATAAAAGAAAAGAAATGGGAGAGGAAGAAACACTGAGTGGAAGATATAGGAAGGATGATTGCGGCGTTGAGCCTCGCGCCAAATGTATTTTCGTAGGCGAGTGCTTTGTCGGGATGTTTTTCTACGAGCAGAAAGCAGATCACGGATATCAGATTTGTTGCCGTTACAAAACCAGCAGCTGATAATTCATCCGTCTTATTTGTATTCTACTCTCATCATCATCGTCGTCCTCCTCCCTCCTCTGTTGGGAGGCTCAGTTTTGCTCTTTTCTTCTTGGTTATAAATATTTTTCTTAATTCCTTATTTTGTGACAGCGAAAAAAACTCCCGCGAGGTCCAGATTGACAAAATGTCCTCGGGCTGAGATCCAGAACTTCATCGAGTCCAACTCGATGTAGTAAACGCATCGTTTCAGTCAGGAAAAACAGTGGCTGAGGACGCGTGATAAACACTGGAGTAAATAAAAAGCCTTCACTCGTGGAGTAAAGTGTTCACCGTTGTTCGGTTGCGTCTAAAAATAGGAGTCAGTGACTCACCGGAGTCACAGTTATCATCATAACTCCTCCTCAAAACCCTCGGTGAGTTCGATCAACAGTTTAAACGCTCACTGGTGACTAAACTGCACCTGCTCCTACACGGCTTTGTCCTGAAAATGTGAAGTAAACAAACACATTCTCATGATTTAAAGTGAATCCTAAAGATGAAGGACAGACGGACAGACTCCTGCTGACTGTAGCTCTGTGTTTGTGGACAGTTTCTCTTTAAACTCACAGCAACATGGTGCAAATGTCGCTTCTCTATGAGTTTGTTAAACCAGTGGTTTGACAGCAGAGAGTTTACGTTAATATTCTGTATAAACACTGGTGATGGAGTCGTGATCGCAGACTTTCGTCCAAACTCAGACCAATGTTGGTGCTTTTCTATGATGCAGTTCAGTCACGTTGTTTTCAATGACTTCATAGCTCCTCCTCAATGTGGGCGGAGTCATCATAGCACTGCTGCATTAAAAGGTTTTGGAATTATGAGTAGATTTTGGAAGTTTAAGTGGATTATGGAATTATAAGTAGTTTTTGGAAGTTTAAGTAGATTTTGGAAATATAAGTATATTCTGGAACTTTTAGAAATTTGAGTAGTTTTTGGAAGTTTAAGTAGATTTTGGAACTTTGAGTAGATTTTGGATTTATAAGTGGATTTAGAAACTTTAAGTTGATTTTGGCACTTTAAGTAGTTTTTGGATTTATAAGTGGATTTATGAACTAAGTAGATTTTGGATTTATAAGTAGAGTTTGGAAGTTTAAGTAGTTTTTGGAAGTTTATGTAGATGTTGGAACTTTAAGTTGATTTTGGAACTTTAAGTAGATTTTAGAACAATAAGTAGATTTTGAAACTATAGGTAGTTTTTGGCACTTTAAGTAGTTTTTGGATTTATAAGTGGATTTATGAACCGAGTAGAGTTTGGAAGTTTATGTAGAGTTTGGAAGTTTAAGTAGTTTTTGGAAGTTTATGTAGATGATGGAAGTTTAAGTTGATTTTGGAAGTTTAAGTAGATTTTGAAACTAGGAGTTGACTTGGGAACTTTAAGTAGATTTTAGAACAATAAGTAGATTTTGAAACTATAAGTAATTTTTGGCACTTTAAGTAGTTTTTGGAACTTTAAGTAGTTTTTGGATTTATAAGTCGATTTTGGAACAATAAGTAGATTTTGAAACTATAAGTAGTTTTTGGCACTTTAAATAGTTTTTGGATTTATAAGTAGTATTTTGAAGTATTTTTCCAGTTGGACATTGCTGTATTTGATGTCGTGCTCATGACTCTTCACTGAAGACACACTCAACCAATCAGTGACCTTCAATCTGATGATGTCACATTTTAGTATCTGCTCAGCAGGAAGTAAAACAAGGTTCTATCAGTGATGGAGAAGCAAAATAACGCGAACCTAACATTGGTGTCATAAAATAACTTATCTTTAAGCACACTGGTTTAGTTTTATATTTATTTTCTTCCTTTTTCCCAATTTGGGTTTAGATTAAAATTGACTAAACTTCTTAAAAAAAAAAAAAATCTTGTTCATTTACTTAAGAACAGCCCTCGCCCTGTGTTCCTCCTCGTTTATTTTATTATCTCTGATGTATCGCCGCGTTGCCTCACTTTTTCTTCCACTCATTAAAACGGCCTTGATTTACTGTAACCTATTTCCGTCCGGTTATCACGTTACCTCCGCTGCCCCCCGGTGAGCGCCGTCGTAACGGCGGTGAAAATAACGACGGTTCACTTCCGCCGAGCTCCGTCCTCCCCCGGGAGAGTCGTCTTTTTCCTGGACCGGTTCAGTTCTGCCCAGCTGCCAAACGCCGCTCGCTGCTTTGTGCCAAGAATGTGGGTGGAAATGAGCGAGCGTTCCACTGGGATGTCGTGTTTAAATGACCACTGTGGAGACGTTTGATCTGGAAACACATGCACCTGAGCCAGAGCCAGAGCCAGAGTCCATCAAACACAGCCCTATAATTAATAATAACAGGACGCAGAGATGTGGTGTTTCTGTTCACCTCATGTACGGCAGCAAGTAGTTGTTGTTTTTGTCGTTATTTTAAATGTTTCCAATCAATCAATTGTTTTCTGGATGAATGGATGAGTTGTTGTTGTTGTGAAAATTGTTGACGAGTGTTTTTCTCAAACCTCGACATGATGAAGTTTTCAAATGTCTTTTTGTGATTTTCCTTTTTTTATTTAGAACAAAGAATTCAGAAAAAAAAAATCATAATTAAGAAGCTGGAAAATAAGAAAACTTCAAACATTCAAACTCAAAAAGTTAATTACTTTCAGTGGATTTATTTATTTATTTAGGCAACATCAAACCTGACCGTTTAACTATATATATATATATATATATATATATATATATATATATATATATATATTTTTTTTTTTTTTTTTCACATTTTTACAAATGCATAATAATCAACAATATTTTACATGTTACATGATGATGTTGAACAGTAAACAAAATTATTATTCATGTCGTTATTTTGAAGTTTGGGAAAAACATTTTTATTTTCCAACATATTCTGACAGTTGATGAACCAAACAAGGAAATGATTCATCGAGAATATAATCGCGAGTTAACTTGAAGCTCAATATAGAGTGTTTTTTTGTTTGTTTTTATGAGAGGGTACGTTTTTGTCCTTAAGGTGAAGAACGTAACTATTATTTTAAACACAGTGTCATTGATGCGTCGTCGGAACACAAGTAGACATTTTAATATAGCATTAACACAGGCAACTTATCAAGTAGATTTTATTTATATACATATGTGTATACATATATATGTATATGCATATATGTACATGTGTATCTATCCATCTATATATATATATATATATATATATATATATATATATATATATATATATATGTATGTGTATATATATGTGTATGTGTATATATGTGTATGTGTAAGTGTGTGTATATATATGTGTATGTGTATATGTATATATGTATATATATATGTGTATGTATATATATGTGTGTGTGTGTATATTTATATATATATATGTATATATATATGTATATATGTATATGTATATATATATATATATATATGTATATATGTATATGTATATATGTATATGTATATATATATATATATATATATATATATATATATATGTATATATATATATATATACATACACATATATACATATATATATATATGTGTATGTATATATATATATATATATAAGGATAGTTATAGGAGACATTTTAAAACTGAATTAAAATGTTCCATTATTTTAGAAACTTGCACAGACTTTGTCTGAGTTTTAATCAGACGTGGTGGATGAATGTATTTTTATATACAAGGACGAGACTTGGCTCAACACACACACACACACACACACACACACACACACACACACACGCACACACTCTCTGATGTCTGCTTTGTGTTGCTGGTGTCTGTGCTCTGTCTCCATTGTTATGATTCCTCTGCCTCATTTTCTGATACAAAGTCATTGGCAGGTTCACATTAACTGTGGAGGCTGGTTTCAGATTCAGGTGAATCAGCCTTTTTCTTTTTCTTCTTAACTCTGCGGAGCAGTGGACGTCAGCGTCTGAACCGTGCGTCCGTTACGTCTTTGATTTCAGATAGTTTGAGTTTGTGCTGCAGTGAGAATAAGGACCTGTGAAACCTGTGTGGAAAACAAACAGGTGGCGTTAGCAGCAGACAGTCGTCGTGAGGCCTTTTCATTCGTTCCTTCAGCTGCGCTCAGACTGTGCTGCAGAGCTCCAGACGCTACGTGACTCCCTTTGTTTACTGCACTGTTGGTTGGAAAAGCTCCTGAAACACAAATGAATGGGAGCAGACAGAGCTGGTTCTGAAACTGTGAGAGTTCACTGTCGCTTATCAGAGAACCTGACACACTCAGCATGTCTGATGAAGGAGATTTTATTTATTTAAGTACATTCTGGAACTTAAAGTACATTTTGGAATTATAAGTGGATTTTGGAACCTTCAGTAATTTTTTTAAATGTGAGTAGTTTTTGGAAGTTTAAGTAGATTTTGGAACTTTGTGTAGTTTTTGGAACTTTAAGTAGTTTTTGGAATTATAAAAGGATTTTGGAAATTTAAGTAGATTTTGGAATCATAAGTGGATTTAGAAACTTTAAGTTGATTTTGGCACTTCAAGTAATTTTTGTATTTATAAGTGGATTTATGAACCAAGTAGATTTTGTATTTATAAGTAGATTTTGGAATTTAATTAGATTTTGGAATTATAAGTACATTCTGGAATTATAAGTAGATTTTGGAAATTTAAGTGGATTTTGGTATTGTACGTGTATTTTGGAATTAAAAGTAGATTTTGGAATTAATAGCTTTTAGAACTATAAATAGATTTTGGAACTATAAATAGATTTTGGAATTTAAGTTGTTTTTTGAACTATACATAGATTTTGGAATTATATGTTATTTTTGGAATTATAAGTCGATTTTGGTACTTGAAGTAGATTTTGGAACCTTTAGTAGTTGTTGGATTTATAAGTAGATTTCGGAACTAAGTGGATTTTGGAATTATACGTAGATTTTCGAATTATGAGTTGTTTTTGGAACTATTAGTTCCAAGGGTGCCAAATTAGGGTTAGGGTGCCAAATAATGGAACTATTCCTAATGAAAACGCAAAAAAAAATTTACCAAATACTTTAAAAAATACTTTACCAAACCAAATCTTTGCTGACCGTCGACTGACACATGGACGATGTCTGTAGATGTGAACAGCATCACTTCCTGCGTCACTTCCTGCCAAAATGGCGTCACCTTAGTTGGACGACGTCAGTTATAAGAACTGCTGTTATACTCTGCAAACACGATGTTTTAAAAATGAGGGTGGTAACTCTAAATCATGTCATGCAAGTTGAACCGTTTCTATTTAAGTAGTTTGTTCTCCCTTCTGCCTTGCCCTTGAGCCAGGCACTTAACCCCATTTCTAACCTACAGCGGAGATGGACTGTTAGACATTAATATAAAAGCATTAGAGGAAGTGAGGTCAAACAGAGTGGCCACTTAAGTGCTTTTTGTCCAAATAACAAACTGTATCTGCTCAGCCCTTCAGTATTTATATGTCTGACGTGACTCATTGTTTGTGTTGAATCACGCTGTCGAGAATCAGAGCTGGTGTTTCTGTGGAAATAAGTCTAAATTTACAGTTTAATCAAATTATCATGTTTTGTGGCAATTTTAGAGCTTTGAAAATAGATTTGTATGGTTTGAAGGTGTTTGGTGTTTTTTTATATCAGCACAATCTTGGGTTATTTACATCAATCAATGATTTAAGCTATCGTTAATATATTTAAATAGTGGATATCTTTTTAAACATGGCTTCTAAAGTTCATGTGCAAGTCCTAATTATGTGCTCAAAATGTCGACTGCCATCACTTAAGAGCTTATTAAGAATCCAGCAGAGGGTGAATGTGAGGTTTCCTACTATATCGTATGTAAGGCAAGGCTAGTAAATACATTTAAAAAAAAAACACAATCAATTAAAAAATCAAATATATAAATTAAACCAATTCAAAACAATTTAAAATCAAGCAGAAATGAATAAAACATTGCAATATTTAAAATCATTATTTTAAAATGATTAAAATCATTAAAAAGCATTTTTAAAATGAAAATTATTAAAATAAAATTATTTTAAAATAAATAAAACTATTAAAATCATTAAAAAGGAAAGATAAAGTTGTTCAAATGTAAGCGAGCTCATAAATATCTGTATATTCCAGTGTATGCTCTTTTTCTGCTGTTGGAGCTTCCTCCTGTTGTCAGTGATTTCCTCTTCAGGTTGGGTTAATTCCATCATATTTAACTCTAACAACAGCAGCTGTCAATAAAATAATAATGATGACAGTCGTTGATAAAGTAAACCGTCATACAGACGGTAAATAAAACCTGCTTTACGCTCTACGCTAACATAGCTGCGGCGTATGGAAGCGTCACCTGTTCTGCTCTCCATACAAACAAACATGTCCGACTCATGAATATTAACGACGCCCGCGTCAAAGTCAAACGTGGCTTTGTGCAGGATACGTGAAACGCAACTGTTGGAGCCGCGCGACTATATTTATCATCCTGAAATATATTAATGTGAGGCGCTGTTGCTTGAAGCGCGCTGAACACATACGGCAGCAAAACATCTGCTGTTAGCAGAAATCCCTCCTCCCCCTGACACACACACACACACACACACACACACACAAATTTGCATGGAAAACAAAACAGTATAAAGTAAACTGTAGCATCCTCTCTAACCTCGCTGCTGTCTGGAAATATTCACGTTAAAAAGCAGCATACGTTGTTTTTTTTTCACGCCGCTTTTGCAGGTTGAGCTCATTACCTTCAACGACCTGCATCGCAACGTTTATTTTTAGCAGATTGCACAGAAAAACCGAGGCACAAAGTTATTCTAAAACTTTATTTCTAAATAAAATAAAATAATAATATTGTGACGCTCTGCCGTAACTGTGTTTATAACTACGCGACAAACAAAGTAGCAACACAAAGTGCTGATAAATTAGCTTAGCTAAAAACTAAAATGTGTATCTGTTTTCATGAAAGGAGAATAAAAAGACACCTTTTATTTAATTGAACACTTAAGTGAACAGGTATAAGGAGATTAAAACTGTCTCGTCTTATTCTCTCTACGACGTCTCTTATCGAGCGTAAGATCGCAGACAAACGGTCAAACGGGTAAAAGAGCGAGTTTGTAATTATTGAAAAACAAGCGCAAACACAACCATGAATAATCATCTCTGCCTCAGACACAATACAATTACATTAGTCAATGTTTCCCTTTGGTGCAAGAAACACACGCGCACACACACACACACACGCACGCACGCACGCACGCACGCACGCACGCACACACACACACACACACACACACACACAGAGCAGAAAGTGTTTGATGAAGACAGTTGAATATTTAAATATTCCACAGTGATGAAGTCAGAGCTTCAGCCTCGTCTGATGAACTGCTGACACTTGTCACTCATCTGTGTTTTAAAGAATTCTGACTTTAGTCTCATAATTCTGACTTTATTCTTTATTCTGACTTAAAACTCAGAATTCTGACGTTATTCTTGCAATTCTGACTTAAAACTCAGAATTCTGATTTTATTCTCAAAATTCTGACTCTATTCTCACAATTCTCAGTTTGAACTCAGAATTCTGACTTAAATCTCAGAATCCTGAATTTATTTTCAGAATTCTGACTTTATTCGCACAATTCTCAGTTTAAATCAGAATTCTGAGTTTAATCTCAGAATCCTGTCTTAAAACCAGGATTCTGACTTTATTTTCAGAATTCTGACTTTAAACTCAGAATTCTGACGTTATTCTTGCAATTCTGACTTTAAACTCAGAATTCTGATTTTATTCTCAAAATTCTGACTCTATTCTCACAATTCTCAGTTTGAACTCAGAATTCTGACTTTAATCTCAGAATCCTGATTTTATTTTCAGAATTCTGACTTTATTCTCAGAATTCTCAGTTTAAATCAGAATTCTCACTTTAATCTCAGAATCCTGAATTTATTTTCATAATTCTGACTTTATTCGCACAATTCTCAGTTTAAATCAGAACTCTGAGTTTAATCTCAGAATCCTGTCTTAAAACCAGGATTCTGACTTTATTCTCAGAATTCTGACTTTAAACTCAGAATTATGACCTTTTCTCAGTCCTGTGTGGCTCTAATCCTCTTCCATACCTGTTCTGTTTTGGCATCAGAAGAAATTTCTCTCCGCAAAAAAATACGAGGGGCAGATTTTAGGTGTGAGTCAAAAATATTCTTCTTCTGTTGTGGCATTTTCTGTCAAATAAAAAGAGAGCGAGGAGGAGGAGGAGGAGGTTGTCCCAGAGGACGGAGGAGCTGAAAGATTAAACTGTTTTCATGCAAACACTGATGCTGATGCTGCTGCCACACAACCAGTGAAACCAAACACATTGGCCACTTAACCTGCTGAGAAACAGCAGTACACACACACACACACACACACACACACACACACACATACACACACACACACGTCGTGTTCATAACACAGATTCGGATCAGTCGTCTGTTTCTCACACATATCGAGCTGTATATGTTAAGCAGCTCATTAAGCAGAGCTGTTAGTGAGTTCAGGGGCTTCACTGACATCGTAATTAGATCTTAATGACATTTTTTTCGGCGGCCGACGCGAAAGACGCCGAGCGTCGTCCTGCAAATGAGGCTAAAAAAACCAGCTGCTGAAATAACGGCGACGAGAACTGAGGCCATAAATGGAAATGATGTGACACTGAGGACATTTCTGTCTCATTCTGCATGGACTCAGTCGTCGTCAGATACTGTGTGTGTGTGTGTGATATTATTCCAGTCTGGATTCTCCATGCCTTGGTTTCCCTCTCTCTCTCTCCCAGTGGTACACAGTGGGCACAGATATACGATGATGATGATGATGATGATGATGATGATGATGATGATGCTGAGCTCAGTAATTACTCGTGCGTTAGCATAGCACGTCTCCTCCTGTCTCTTAATCAGATTCTTAGCATTTATTACCATGAGATTCCCGTGTTCTCTTCTTTCTCACTCTGGAAATGACTGTGTGTGTGTGTGTGAAGAGTGTGTTAAAGTGTGTGTGTGTGTGTGTGTGCGCGTGTGTGTTGTGGGCTGACTGTGTATTTTTCTCTCTCCTCTCTCCTCTTCTCTCTCCCTCCTCTCGCTCTCCTCTCTCCTCTCTCTCCTCTTCTCTCACCTCTCTCTCTTCTCTCACCTCTCTCTCTTCTCTCTCTCCTCTCTCCTCTTCTCTCTCTCTCCTCTTCTCTCTCCTCTCTCCCCTCTCTTCTCTCTCTCCTCTTCTCTCTTCTCTCTCTCCTCTTCTCTCTCTCCTCTTCTCTCTCCTCTTCTCTCACCTCTCTCTCTTCTCTCACCTCTCTCTCTTCTCTCTCTCCTCTCTCCCTCCTCTCTCTCTCCTCTTCTCTCTCTCCTCTCTCTCCTCTCCCTCCTTCCTCTCTCTCCCTCCTCTCTCCTCCTCTCTCTCCTCTTCTCTCTCTCCTCTTCTCTCACCTCTCTCCTCTTCTCTCTCCTCTCCTCTCTCCCTCCTCTCTCTCTCCTCTCTCCTCTTCTCTCTCCTCTCTCCCTCCTCTCTCTCTCCTCTCCTCCTCTCGCCCTCCTCTCTCTCTCCTCTCTCTCATCTTCTCTCTCCCTCCTCGCTCTCTCCTCTCCTCTTCTCTCTCCTCTCTCTCTCCTCTCTCCCTCCTCTCTCTCCTCTCCTCCTCTCGCCCTCCTCTCTCTCTCCTCTCTCTCATCTTCTCTCTCCTCTTCTCTCTCTCCTCTCTCCTCTTCTCTCTCCTCTCTCTCCTCTCTCTCTTCTCTCTCTCCTCTCTCCCTCCTCTCTCTCTCCTCTTCTCTCTCTCCTCTCTCCCTCCTCTCTCTCCTCTCTCCTCTCTCTCCTCTCCCTCCTTCCTCTCTCTCCCTCCTCTCTCCTCCTCTCTCTCCTCTTCTCTCTCTCCTCTTCTCTCACCTCTCTCCTCTTCTCTCTCCTCTCCTCTCTCCCTCCTCTCTCTCTCCTCTTCTCTCTCCTCTCTCTCCTCTCTCCCTCCTCTCTCTCTCCTCTCCTCCTCTCGCCCTCCTCTCTCTTCCTCTCCTCTTCTCTCTCCTCTCTCTCTCCTCTCTCCCTCCTCTCTCTCTCCTCTCCCTCTCTCGCCCTCCTCTCTCTCTCCTCTCTCTCATCTTCTCTCTCCTCTTCTCTCTCTCTCCTCTCCTCCTCTCGCCCTCCTCTCTCTCTCCTCTCTCTCATCTTCTCTCTCCTCTCCTCTTCTCTCTCTCCTCTTCTCTCTCCTCTCTCTCTTCTTCTCTTCAATCCTCGTCGTACAGGTGGATTTCAGGAGTGAGGATTGAAGCGTTTTCCTCCTCGGTCGCTGCAGAAATCATCTGTTTTCAGATGATGGAAAGAAGAGCCATCGTGGTAGAAAATAAATGAAGAAAAACATAGTTTTTAAACACTTTAATGAACTTGTTTTAATTTACATTTTCATTTGTGGATATCTGATCCAGTGTTTTAGTGTCAGAGGTCGATACAGAGCGTCGTATCAGCTCATCCTCACTTCTCAAATGTCTTTGTTTTTGTCCACAAACACAAAAGGATTCAGTTTGAATGATTTCATTGTTTTTATGGAGCAAAGAAACAAAGCAAACTTCTTGTTTTTGTTTTCATGCGTGAGTAAACAGATGTAGAGTCACCACCGTGAACATCCATCCATCATCTACCTCTTTATCTTCACTGTTGTAAAAACTCATCACTCTATCGTTGTTGGAAGTCAAAATCAACACAAAGTGTCTTTTTTTTCTTCCAGAATAAAAGCCCCCTGGTGTTGAAACCCTATCGTATTTTTACTTAACGGCGTCGACGACGCTCTCGTTGATTGTGTTTACAGCACAGAGTCATTGTTTCCAGTGGAGACATTTAACCATCACAACGACTCTGAAGCTGTTAAATTAGGGTAAAAATCCTGCAGAGAGAGTTGTGCTTTAATACGACGACGACTGCTACGACACATGGAGCTTGAGCTTTAACCAGAGGACAATGATGAGTCCACAGAGAGAAAAGCAGAGATTAGATCAGAGAAAAACAGGGAGGAAAAGACTCAATGGAAATGTTCACAGAGTGAGGATTGAATGGATGTGGAGGAAAGACTGTTCAGCAGGAGAGAAGAGAGACTGTGGAGGATGGAGATTCTTCTCCTCTCTTCTCTATCTGTTTATCACACACCTCTTCTCCCTCTTTCCTCACTTCTCTCGCTCTTCTCTACTCTTCACTCTATCTTCTCTCTCTCTTTCCCCACTTCTCTCTCTCACACACCTCCTCTCTCTCTCCTCTCCTATTTCTTCTTTCTCCTTGCTCTCTGTTTATCACACACATCTCCTCTCTCTTTCCTCTCTCCTCTACTCACATCTCTCTCCTCCCTCTCTCTGTTCATCACACACCTCTTCTCTCTCTCTTTTCTCTCACTTTGTTCATCGCACACCTCTTCTCTCTCCCCCCTCTCTCTCTCTCACTCTGTTTACCACACACCAATTCGCTCTCCTCTATTTCCTCTCTTCACTCTGTTTATCACACACATCTCCTCTCTCTTTCCTCTCTTCTCTACTCACATCTCTCTCCTCCCTCTCTCTGTTCATCACACACCTCTTCTCTCTCTCTTTTCTCTCACTTTGTTCATCGCACACCTCTTCTCTCTCCCCCCTCTCTCTCTCTCACTCTGTTTACCACACACCAATTCGCTCTCCTCTATTTCCTCTCTTCACTCTGTTTATCACACACATCTTCTCTCTCTTTCCTCTCTTATCTCTCTCTTCTCTACTCACATCTCTCTCCTCTCTCTCACTCTGTTTATCACACACATCTTCTCTCTCTTTCCTCTCTTCTCTCTCTCTTCTCTACTCACATCTCTCTCCTCTCTCACTCTGTTCATCACACAAATCTTCTCTCTCTCTTCTCTCTCCTCTCTCTCAGGGTATCCACGGGGTCTTAAAAGGTCTTAAATCCAACAATTTGAATTTAAGGCCTTAAAATGTCTTAAATTCTCCTAAAATCTAATAAAAGGTCTTGTATACAATTTTGAAAGGTCTATTAACGTTACTTTGATTTAAAACGTGCATAAACTTCAGTCTCGCTTTGAAATGTTTCTATTTTTGATAATGCGATAACACAACTACGACGCGGAACTAAAGTAGGTCACCTGTGCTGCCCGGTGACAATTTATCCAGCACCACTAGCTAGTGGGCTGTGCGCGCGCCGCGGTGTGTTACAGCTTAGCATAGCAGCGGAGAAAACTTAACGAAATCCCACAGCTAAGTTGAATTGCTTGCATTAGATGGGTAAGTGCAAGTTCAGCCATTTGTGGCTCTAAATTTTCCTTCATGTCTTTTGTACTTTTTTGCCAAATGGGTCTTTAATTGTATTCAATAAGGTCTTAAAAAAGTCTTATAAAGTCTTAAATTTGACTTGTTGAAACCTGCAGAGACCCTGCTCTCTTCTCCCTCTCTCTGTCCATCACACACCTCTTCTCTCCCTCCTCTCTCTTCTTTCTCTCTGTTCATCACACACTCTTCTCTCTCTCTTCTCTCTCACTCTGTTCATCGCACACCTCTTCTCTCCCTCCTCTCTCTTCTTTCTCTCTGTTCATCACACACTCTTCTCTCTCTCTTCTTTCTCTCTGTTCATCACACACTCTTCTCTCTCTCTTCTCTCTCACTCTGTTCATCGCACACCTCTTCTCTCCCTCCTCTCTCTTCCCTCTCTCACTCTGTTCATCACACACCTCTTCTCTCTCCCCCCTCTCTCTTTCTCACTCTGTTCCTCACACACTCTTCTCTCTCTCTTCTCTCTTCACTCTGTTTATCACACACATCTTCTCTCTCTCCTCTCCTCTCTTCTTCTCTCTCTCTGTTTATCACACACCTCTTCTCCCCCTTCCTCTTCTTTCCTCTCTATCTATCACACCCCTCTTCTCTCTCTCTGTGTTTTTCACGCACCTCCTCTTTCCTCGTTATTTCCTCTCTTCTCTCACTCTGTTTACCACACACCAATTCTCTCTCCTCTATTTCCTCTCTTCACTCTGTTCATCACACACCTCTTCTCTCTCTCCCTCCATCTCATCTCATCTCCATGCTGCTCCTTCTGTGGAGGCTGCATCTGTCAGAGAACTCCCACACAAATACCTGGCAACCTCCACCTCCTTCTCCCCCCCCCACTCCTCACCATCAACCACCTGTCTCCCTCTCTCCTCTCCCTCTCTCCTCTTCCTCCCTCTCTCCTCTCCTACAACACCACCGCCTCACACTTATGTTCTTGTCTCTTGCCCTCAGCCTTGATTTGATTTTATTTAGCTTTTATAGCTTTACTTAGCATTTTATTTGCCCATAAAGAGTGATAAGAGAAAGAAGGAGCTGCTCCTCTCTCTGCGGTGCCATCAGCGATTCATTCTAACAGATTTGACTCTGCAGATGTCGCTGGAAATTGGAAGTTTTCCTCTTTTAAACAGGCCATGAATATATATACATAGTTTTTTTTCCCTTTCCTTCCTGTTGCTGCCACAAAGTGGAACATTAGGTCCACACGGTGTCTGCTTCACCCTCACAGATGTGACTTCAAAAACTACAACCAGTCTGAATAAATGTTCTCTGAATCCAGGTCAGCAGGCAAACACTGATTCATTTGTATAACGTCGGCAACTAACTCTTATTTTCACCATCGATTAATCTGTCAATTACTATTTAATCAGTCAGAATACAATATACAAAAATATACCAACTTAATAATAATCATCATCATCAACATCAGGCAAATGGATCATTTCCTGATTTTCAAAAATTCATGAAAATTATTCCTTTAAAGGTTTGCAAATATTTTCGACGCATCCTTGTTCAGGGCGATGCCGACTATTATGATGGTAAATTTCAAGTCATTCCGAGATACTTTTAGTTTTTTTGAAAAAATTCAGCTCACTGTCAAAGTGCATCAGGGCAAATGGATCATTTTCTGATTTTCAAAAATTCATTAAAATTTTTCCTAAAGAGATTTATGAATAGTTTCAATTGATCCTTGTTCAGGGCGATGCCGACTATTATGATGGTGAATTTCAAGTCATTCTGAGATACTTTTTGTTTTTTTGAAGAAAGTCAGCTCACTGTCAAAGTGCATCAGGGAAAATGGATCATTTCCTGAATTTCAAAAATTCTTTTAAATTATTCCTTTAAAGATTTGCGAATATTTTCAACGGATCCTTATTCAGGGTGATGCCGACTATTATGATGGTAAATTTCAAGTCATTCCAAGATACTTTTTGTTTTTTAAAAAGAAAGTCAGCTCACTGTCAAAGTGCATCAGGGCAAATGGATCATTTTCTGATTTTCAAAAATTCATTAAAATTTTTCCTAAAGAGATTTATGAATAGTTTCAATTGATCCTTGTTCAGGGCGATGCCGACTATTATGATGGTGAATTTCAAGTCAATGATCCTTTTTAATTGAAAATCCACAGTTTATGCCGACGATGAAAGAAACACTTAGATTAATCATGAAAAAGTCCTTCTTTACGTCCCGTCTTTCCTCTCTGTGGTCAAACCTCACCGATGACCCTGTGCTCCTCGTGTGGTCAGGGTTTTTACTGCCAGACTTCATTTGATGCACTCTGTGTCTGTCTGTCTGTCTGTGTGTCTGTGTGTGTGTGTGTTTGTGTGTGCGTTTGTGTGTGTGAGTCATTGACTGACGATGAATGCACTCAGGTTTTTCATGGCGTCCTCGCTCTCTGTCAGAGGGATTGATCGCGTTGCTCTCACTCATGATCACGGCGTACGTTATGTACATCGATAACCGTGGTAACAAACTGCAGCACATGTATATATGTGTATCTGTGTGTGTCTGTACTGATTAGCGTGTGCATTTGTTCCAGGTTCACGGAGGCAGATACGATCGTGTTGGGCGACGTGACGTACGGCGCCTGCTGCGTGGACGACTTCACAGCCAGAGCTCTGGGAGCTGACTTCATGGTTCACTATGGACACAGCTGTCTCAGTGAGTCCACTTTGGTCACTATTATCATCTAAATGTTTAAAAGAAAACAAACTGTTTATTTAAAGATCTCTCTGTTGGCTTTTATTACCGCGATATTTCACTGGAAACCAAGGACAGCAACGCAAAATGTAAACCACGTTTTCTGCTGGAGCTGTTTTTGTCCTCCACCACCAGGGGGTGCCAACATGACATGTTTTGTTTGGTTTGACACATCGTTGCATGTTGTACGGCTATTGTCCAGCCCACTTCTTCTTCTTCTTCTTCCACTTGTACTTTCAAGAAACCAAAATGTTTCCATCCGCTTTCTACCTCTTTATCGTCCACATGATGGTCACCAGGGGGCGCTGTGCTCATCTCAGCTGGGGTCACATCGTGAACGGGTCATGAGTCCATCACAGGGACGTATATAGAGACAAAAAACTATCCACTCTCACATAGGGATGGGGCCGATCCGATCCAGTATCGGTATCGGGTATCGTTTTTTGTTTTCTTCTGTGAAGACAGACGTCGTCGTATCGTGATATTATCGCGTATCGTGGACCGCGAGAAACCCTGGGATTCAGTCTGTCACGTACAACATTCAGTTTTCAACCTGAAGCGTTATTTTTCAGATTATGGCTATTCCATATTTGTGTTATAATCCAGAATCGAGATGCATGAGGAGATTATTTCCCCCACCTCTAGTTGAAGGGCGGCCGGATAGCGACCCAGGTGTCTGCCGTACTTATCAACTAAAGGCAAAGATGCATTTAAGATGTGCTTAAACGTTAAACATTAAGATAATCTGTCAGTGTTTGGTCCAAAGTGTTTCCTTAAACCTGGAAATGATGACGTTCCCTAAATAAACGACTGGATTAAGAATCAGGAAACTCACGATCCAAACCTCTAAATGGCACGTCTCTTAGCACAGACCATAATAAAACTGTGTTGTGTTCATCGAAGCAGAATAAGAGCGAAGCAATAATTCAGTAACAGCCCATAATATCTTATAATAAAAGAGCTGTGCACTGTTCAGACTCTCTCTGGGAAACGTCCCGTTATTACTATTAAATGTTTCGTCCCAGATTTTGTGGCAAAGTTTCTCTCTCTGTGTTTAATGAGTGTTTGTTGTTTTTGAGTTTTCAAAACCACGTCTTACTCTGGAGCCAAATTTACACTTTAATATCTGACATTTTATCACAGTTATTATCTTCATTTATCACAGTTTTCTGCTGTTTTGTTTAAAATCGCCTCAGTGGGTAATCCATGGTTAATCCAGAGTCCACTTCAGACCTGACACCAACATCTGATCAGGTCCAGATTTCAGGTCTGAACACAATCCCAGTCTGTCCTGAACGAGGACTCAGGTCCATCATCACAAAAACTACATTTGAAGGTGGATTAAGAAGAAATCTGTGACAGAACCAGACTCAAAGATCTGCCTAGACAGGTTGGGGTGAAAGGAAAAACGAGGGAGATAGACTGACACACAATCTGTAGACAGACGCACAATCTGAAGACAGACACACAGTCAGTAGACAGACACACAATCAGGAGATAGACGCACAATCTGAAGACAGACGCACAATCTGAAGACAGACGCACAATCTGAAGACGCACAATCAGAAGACAGACGCACAATCTGAAGACGCACAATCTGAAGACGCACAATCAGAAGACAGATGCACAATCGGAAGCCAGACACACAATCGGAAGACAGACGCACAATCTGAAGACAGATGCACAATCAGAATACAGACACACAATCTGAAAAACGCACAATCTTAAAAACCGTAATTTGAAGACGGACGCACAATCAGAAGACGGACGCACAATCTGAAGACAGACACACAGTCAGAAGACAGACACACAATCAGTAGACAGACACACAATCTATAGACAGACACGCAATCTATAGACAGACACACAATCTATAGACAGACACACAATCATACGTGGACAAACGGACCGTTGCAGTTATCGATCAACAGGAACATGTGTTTGTGTGTAGCTAGTTAGCTTTGGGCGGTTCAGCTCCAGCGTGGACGCTGTATCCGTGCAGACCTTTGGAGCCTGAACATCACATTTACCCCCGGAGATCAATGGGCAACATGCATTAGAGGCGTCCTTTGAAAAGCTCGAGTAGTTCCAGAGGACGCTCGCCCTCGCTGTCTGTCTGCAGCACAACATGAGAGGAAATGCTAAATCAATAGTTCTGATATTTCACTGCCACAACAAACTCACCTCTCCTAAATACCAGGAACCAGCCACTGCATTTTAATTCACCGCCCAAAAAAAGACCTGTGAGTTTGTTTTCTCTCAGTGTGTGTGTGTGTGTTCTTGTACTTGCGGCATACTGAGGACCAGTGAGGGTATTTAACCAACAAAGTGAGGACATTTTTACAAAGTGAGGACATTTTGGCCGGTCCTCACTTTGAAATCACTTCCTGAGGTTGTAAATGTGCTTTACTCTGTTATTAACAAACGTCCTCAATTTGGTACAAAAACCTGTTTTCCAGCCCTGGTGTTTCACACACGTTTTGCTCTGGGGCTCCACCTGCAGACATTTTATGGTACTGCACCCAGTGGTTCTTTATAGATGTCATTCATGAAGTAGATATTTGTAACTGTGTTGATTTATAAAGTGGAAATGCTGGTCCTCAGTGTGCAGCAAGTACAAGAGTGTCTGTCTGTGTGTGTGTGTGCGTGTTCTTGTACTTGCAGCATACTGAGGACCAGTGAGGGTTTTTAACCAACAGAGTGAGGTCATTTTTACAAAGTGAGGACATTTTGGCCGGTCCTCACTTTGTTTTCATCGAAAACCACTTCCTTAGGTTGTAAACATGCTATACTCTGTTTTTAACGTAGTGTTTCATACACTTTTCGCTCTGGGGCTCCACCTGCAGACATGTTATGGTACTGCAACCCAGTAGTTCTTTATAGATGTCATACATGAAGTAGATATTTGTAATTGTGTCGATTTATGAAGTGGAATAGCTGGTCCTCACTTTGTCAGCAAGTACAAGTGTGTGTGTGTGTGTGTGTGTGTGCGTGTTCACCACTTCATGTTACACACAGACGCGTGAACAGAGATAAAGATTTTAATTGACGGTGAAACAGATTCACTCAGATCTGTAGGAAAAGATCATCAGTGTTTTTGTGTGTTTTCCTGACCTTCCTCACTCCTTCATCACGAGGAGTGAGGACGTGATCTGAAGTGCGTCCCTCGGTGTCAGACACCTGCAGGAGATTAAAGGCGCTGCGCTCGCTCACTGGCCGACTCTGTCCCTGTGAAGTATCACCTTCTGAATATCAGTCGCGGTCCTTTGTTGTCGTGAAGGCAACAACGGTGTCGTCATTAAAACACTGCCTCTGTGTTTTTTTTTAAAAACATATTTACGTATGAACCGACTTCGTTATGCCGGAGTTTAAACGTTAACGCTGTCACAGAGAGTCTGATTTGTTGAGTTTGTTTACCCTTTAGTTTATTGTGGTTATTTGTGGGGAAAAAAGAATAATAAAGAATAAAATCTGGCGACGCCTCACACTCAGATAATGATGATGATAATCCAGAGCAGCTGGTGCAGTTTTAAATATGACTGGAGCGTCTTCTGCATCACAAGCACGTCCAGATCCAGACTATTTTGGTGACATGACTCATTTAAGAAGCAAAAACAAACACAAAAGTAGTCGACTTTATGGAGAATAAGGCGAGTTTGTAAAGACGAGGTTATTTCACTGCTGTTTTTTATAGTTTTTACTCGCGATAAACTGTGATTTTTCAGCTTAAATGTTGAATATTTTCTGGTTTCTTTGCTCCATAAAAACAAAGAAATAATAACATTTGACAACATCATAATTTCCAGCTTTTTAGAAACACTGATCCACATTTTTCAACACATTTACGAGGTTCCTTGAATGCTATGAACCCCTGAAATCAAGAAATCATTCAAACGGATAGAGTTTGTGTTTGTGGACAAAAAGAAGATGTTTGAGAACGTCATCATTTACAGTATTTGTTGAACTAAATGACTTATCAATCAATCAATGGAGAAAATGGTCTACAGAAACTTATAAAGACACATTTCTGTTCATGAAAGGATGAGGAAAGTTATTAAATAGAAAATAAAGGGTTTTTTGTACTATTTCGAAGAGAATTTTTGACATTTTGAAGCGTCGACACCAGTTAAATGAAAGAAAATCATCATGTTATTGATTGTTTCCTGATCAGTGAAGGACAGTTTCACATCTTTGCTCTAAAATTAATCACAGCCTCCGATTTTGATAATTAATCAATGAGTTTTTTAACAATTAAAACCAGTTTCCGTGATTTTTCAGCTTCCTAAATGTTGAATATTTTCTGGTTTCTTTGCGCCATAAAACAAAGAAATCAATCATCATTTCCACTGATTAGAAACACTGATCAACATTTTTCAACACATTTACGAGGTTCCTTGAATGCTATGAACCGCTGCATTATTTCCATCCTCTGAACTTAAGAATATTGTCATTTCCTCACAGTATTTTTGCTCTCTCTCTGCTTTAGTGTGTGATTGTGTTTAAATGGTCAGTAATGAGCAGCAGAGCTGAGTGACCGCTGCTGCTGTAACTCACAGGTGAATTAAACCTGTTGACAGTGAAAGTGAGTCCCGTCCATCTCGTCCACTCATTCTCTAATTGCGCCGCCTAAATGCTCTCAGGCTATAGCAGCGCTGACGCCGATCGATGTCACTCTTCTTTGGCTTCTTTTTCAACATCATCGCCGTCGTTGTTGTGGAGCGGCTGTAAACGAGCAATAAGACGGAAGCTGTCGTTCATGGTCTGGATCTTTACTCTGCTCCTGCAGACCTCTGTTTACCCTCATGATATATTTAACTCGTCGCTTTCTCCACTCAACTCATGTCTCCAGGCTAAAGCTCGCCTTTAACAACACGTCTCCATCTCCGTTCCCCCACTATCTCTGCTCTGTGATGGGAGGCCATTCATCATCTGTGTTAACGGCTAACTGACACACACACACACACACACATTCTTGTACTTGCTGCATACTGAGGACTGGGTTGCTGACAAAGTGAGGACCAGCATTTCCACTTTATAAATCAACACAAATACAAATATATACATCTATAAAGAACTACTGGTTGCAGTACCATAAAATGTCTGCAGGTGGAGCCCCAGAGCAAAAAGGGCTGGAAAACGTTTTCGATTTTTTTTTTTTGTATTTTTTTTGTTCCAAAATTTGACAAAAACGTCATACTATACTGTCGTCCAAAATTTGAAAAAATCTTTGACAAAAAAATGTTTCTTCCAAAATGTGACAACAACGTCATACTATACTGTCAACCAAAAGTAGAAAAAAAAAAAAAAAAAAAAAAAGTGGGTCCAAAATTTGACAAAAAAAGTCATACTATACTGTCGTCCCAAATTTTATTTTATTTTTTAGACAAATTGAGTATAGCATGTTATAGCAACCTAAGGAAGTGATTTCAATGAAAACAAAGTGAGGACCGGCCAAAATGTCCTCACTCTGTAAAAATGACCTCACTTTGTTGGTTAAAAACCCTCACTTGTCCTCAGTATGCTGCAAGTACAAGTACAAGCACACACACACGCAGTATCCTGTTACTTTTCCCAGTATTTACCCCGTACATTATTGAATCACCTTCCTCCATCCTGAGATTGGATTCCAGTGTTTTCCGGCCTACGTTTGATAGGAATCTCTTTGTTTCCTCACATTCCCGTGGCCCTGTTTCTATCCCATCTGACACCTTATATATGACACATACACACACGTGTGTGTTTCTCTGCTTCTCTTTGGCTGTTTATCTCCTGTTCTGTCTCTCTGCTCATGCTTTGTTTATTTATGGAGCTTTTCCACATTTTTTTTATCCTCTTCTCCATCACTGATAGAACCTGACAGTTCCTGCTCTGACGACGTTGAGCTGAGCTGATACTAAACTGTGACGTCATCAGACTGAAGGCCACCGATTGGTCAGAGAGCGTCGTCACTGAAGAGTCATGAGCGCGAGACGCAAGAATCAAAGCCAACAATGTCCAACTGTAGATTGAAGTTATAAAGGCTTAAAAATCACACTTATAATTGTGAAATCTACTTATAACTCCAAAATCTACTTATTATTCCAAAATCTATTTATAACTCCAAAATCTACTTATTATTCCAAAATCTATTTATAGTTCCAAAATCTGCTTATAATTTTAAAATCTACTTATAATTCCAAAATCTACTTATAGTTCCAAAATCACTTATAATTCCAAAATCTACTTACAATTCCAAAAACTACTTATAGTTACAAAATCTACTTATAGTTTCAAAATCACTTATAATTCCAACATTTTCTTAAAGTTACAAAATATACTTATAATTCCAAAATCACTTATAATTCCAAAATCACTTATAATTCCAAAATCTACTTACAATTCCAAAATCTACTTATAGTTACAAAATCTACTTATAGTTTCAAAATCACTTATAATTCCAACATTTTCTTAAAGTTACAAAATATACTTATAATTCCAAAATCACTTATAATTCCAAAATCACTTATAATTCCAAAATCTACTTATAATTCCAAAATCTACTTATAGTTACAAAATATACTTATAATTCCAAAATCACTTATAATTCCAAAATCACTTATAATTCCAAAATCTACTTAAAGTTCCAAAATCACTTATAATTCCAAAATCTGCTTAAAGTTCCAAGTTACCTCGAGTTGTTCAGATGTCCTCAACTATTTAGACACTTTAATAGATTGTTCAGCTTCTTAAATGTTAAATATTTTCCGGTTTCTTTGCTCCATAAAACTACGTTTTAATGCGTAGCTTAATGAGTAAAGCGTATAGTGGACTGAACCATGATGAAGTTCTGGACCTGGACAGGAAAAGTTCTTTTGGGATTTGAATTGACTGCCATCAAGTGAGCTGCACCTTCTCCTCCTCGTATAGATAACGTTTCCCCTTTGAAGAGCGTTTGCTTAATGATAACATTAACTGTCCCCTCGCTCCCGGGCTGCAAATTAAATGTAATAGAAGAGGAAGAATAATTATGATGATCGGCCCAGACCATAATTTGTCTTCCTTAATCCACAACCTTTCCCCTCGTCTACCTCGGAGCGTCTCTGAGCTCAGCCCAGGTTTCTGCTAAATGGCCTGTGAAATTAATGGTATTAATAGTAATCGCAGCAGTCTAAATAAGTCGGGCGTTAGCATCACTTTCTGTTTTTGCTGAACACTGGAGTGGAAAAGACTTCATCTCCACCACACACTCTGTGACGCACGCTCTCTACGTATCATCGCGTCCTGAATGAATCCATGAACATGGTCAACTTTATACAGAATAAGACAGGTTTATAAAGACATTTTACAGCTTAAATGTTGACTATTTTCTGGTTTCTTTACACCATAAAAACAAAGAAATCATAAAAACAAAAACTAGACATTTGAGAACATCATCATTTCCAGTTTTTAGAAACACTGATCAACACATTTACGAGGTTCCTTGAATGCTATGAATCCCTGAATTCAAGAAATCCTTCAAAACTGATAGATTTTGTGTTTGTGGACAAAAAGAAGACGTTTGAGAACCTCATCATTTCTAGCATTTTTTTTAACTAAATGACGAATCAATCAATGGAGAAAATGATGAACAGAAACTTAGAAAGATAAATGTCTTCTCCTGAAAGGATAAGGGAACGTTTTTAAGTTTTATTTTTTACTATTTGTAAGAGAATTTTAGACTTTAGAAGTGTCAACACCAGTTAAATGAAAGAAAAACAATATGTTATTGATCGGTGAAGGACAGTTTCACATTTTTGCTCTAAAATGAATCACAGCCTCCTATTTTGATAATTAATCAGTCTAAGTTTGAGTTTTTTAACGATCAAAACCAGTTTCTGTGATTTTTCAGCTTCTTGAATATTGTTCGTTGAATATTTTATGGTTTCTTTGCTCCATAAAAACAAAGAAATCAATCATCATTTCCACTGGTTAGAAACACTGGTCAAAGTTTTTCAACATATTTACGAGGTTCCTTGAATGCTATGAACTCCTGAAATCAAGAAATCATTCAAACTGATTTTGTGGACAAAACCAAGACGAGAACTTCATAATTTCCAGGTTTGATCAACATTTTATGAACTCAATGATTAATCCACCAATGCAGAATTTTCCAGCTTCTTAAATGTTGAATATTTTCTGTTTTCTTTGCTCCATAAATCAATAATTTCTAGTTTTTTAGAAACACTGGTCAACATTTTTCAACACATTTACGATGTTCCTTGAATGCTATGAACCCCTGAAATCAAGAAATCTTTCCATTTTTTTCGATTTTGTGGATAAAAACAAACAATTCGTCAAACAATGACGAATAAATCAATGGAGAAAACGGTGGACAGAACATTCTAAAGACGTCACCACACACTCCTGAGACTTATGTTCTCTACATATCACGTCCTGTATGAATCCATGAATAGTGCACCTGACACAACAGAGTGAATTATTCATGTGTCTTTGCCTTTTTTGTCCTCCCTCAGTCCCCATAGACTCCACGGCGGGGATTAAGATGCTCTACGTGTTTGTGGACATCCAGCTGGACAACGCTCACTTCCTGGACACGGTCAGGTTCAACTTTAAACCGGGACAGAGTCTGGCCCTGGTCAGCACCATTCAGTTTGTGGCAGCTCTGCAGGTGAGTCAATATTCTAATATTCTAATATTCTAATATTTTAATACTCAGACTGCAAGCAAGCTGCTTTTTTTATCATTATATATATATTTTCAGCAGTTTTTGCTCCAAAAAACATAAATAAATCAATAAAACTGATAATTTTTTTGAAATTGGATAAAAGACATTTAAGAAACATCATCATTCCTCGGTTTTGGGAAATATGAACCAGGTTTGATTTGAATTTCTTGTTTTAATTCACACAGATGCTGATACATGCATTCATTTTAGTTAAAGGCGCCATATGTAAGAATGTGGCCAAAAACGGTTACTACATTCAAATTCAAAATACAGAGGTCTTTTAGGTTTGGTTTTCTGACGTAACTGGCAACCCGTGGTTGCTCGGCAGCTGAGACTCTACTGACTGCAATGATTGGTTGACGGCGGTAGGTGGCGCCACATGACGGTAAAAACATGATTTCAAAGCATAAACATAATTTGCAGTCTGCAAAATATATTTTTTAATGCAAATATTTTGTCTGTACTGTTGTTGTTGGTGAGTTCAGTTTGTTATATGAACATCATTGCCGTCTACCAATCATTGCAGTCAGTAGAGTCTCAGCTGCCGAGCAACCACGGGTTGCCAGTTACGTCAGAAAACTAAACCTAAAAGACCTCGGTGTTTTGAATTTGAATGTAGTAACTGTTTTTGGCCACATTCTTACATATGGCACCTTGAAGTAAAAGTGCTGAAGTACTTGTTTTTAAAAGTACTTGAGTATCAAGAGTACAAGAGTACATGTTCTAAATATTGCATTACTACTGCCACAGTGCTTACTAAGTCTCTGTGACATATTAGGAGGATTTTATGGCCAGTTGTTTTAGATTTATTACATAATGCACCTTTAAAAACTCATTTTATTGGTCAGTTGAGAAAATGATTGTCAAATGATTTGATTATCAATATAATCATTAGTTGCCGTTAGCCGTATATTAAACTCCAGTGCAAGAGGTTGTTATCGCGTTGAGCTAACGAGTTGCATTCAAGGCACCTAGTAATTTTTTAATCACTTCTGAAAACACTCCTTCAGTCCGCTCCCTAAATACTTGCTGCTGCCACCTTGTGGGTAATAGGTGCGCCGCAAATTAGGTGGTTATTGGACTAGAAAGGTTTGTTTTTATAACTACAAGAATCCCCGGTTACCTCACATAATGTGACGTCTTTCTAAGTGAAGTGAACAAAGCTAAGCTAGGTATTTATTCACATACACAGAGATAGGTCAAATGTCATAAAGTCAATGAGATAAAGGACGCAGCAAACGACAACATTGACGACGGCAAAACACAACGTACTGCAGCTTTAGCTCCGTGTATTTTATTCATTTTTTTTAGTTTTTTTTTTATTACAATGACCTGTATTCAGTTTCCCGGCTTCATTGAACATGAGCTGACACTGACACGCTGCACTAAAGCTCAGTTCAAGAGTGTGTTTTTTAAAGAAGCCGGCGATCGCAAGCTATTTTGGATCTAAAAGGTGGAAACGACCTCGGGATTCATGTGGGTTCAGCGTCGTGCAGATCATACTCTGCTATGTTCTTTACATAACACACACACACACACACACACACACACACACATGTTGTGTAGCATGTTGTGCTACTTCCTGTCTCCTTGAACCAGCAGCACTCGAGTGTGGACTCCTGCTAATGTAACCACTGTTTATTTTTAAAACCACGCTCTGCTCTTGCGGGTCATGTTTAATGTTGTGGTGTTTGAGTGCAGCCGTGCGTGTGTGTGTGTGTGTGTGTGTGTGTGTGTGTGTGTGTGTGTGTGTGTGTGTGTGTGTGTGTGTGTGTGTGTGCGCGCGCGCGCGCGCGCGCGTGTGTGTGTGTGTGTGTGTGTGTGTGTGTGTGTGTGTGTGTGTGTGTGTGTGTGTGTGTGTGTGTGTGTGTGTGTGTGTGTGATGGGCGGATGCAGCAGAAAGTTCATCTGTATTCCCCTTCGCTGTCGTTCTTAAATTAGCTTTAAATGGTTCCATTTATCCTCCTCCACCTCCGAGCAGAGCGTCTCATTTTTATTTTTAAATTTATGCCGTAATTGTTCCGTCCTCACTTTGATGAAATGGATGTAGGTGTTGTTTTTCGAGGGCTTGGATTTTTTCCGACGATTTCGGAGGAGAAATGTATTTTCTCCTAAAGTTGGCCTGAGTTCGCTCTCATTTATCTCCTCCTCGTTTAGAGTTGGTGTGAAAAACAAACGCCTGCTGTGGGATTAAATCTGTGGATACTTCAGGATCAAACTCAAGTCTTTACACATTTAACGTCCTCCATTTTGTTTTGATTTTAGTTTTCAAACACAGAAAAAACAAGGGTAAACATGGTAACATTTAGTTGATTGATTTTGATAATTGATTAATCCGTTTGAGAGTGTTTTTAAAAGGTCAGAAACTCAGCTAAAAGCTCATATAAACTATTCTTATTTTCACGAAATACAGTTAAAGATGATAGCATTAGCTAGCTTACATCAAGTAGTTACCTATCTTAGATAGATAGCAACTTACATAATGTAGTTAGCGAGTTTAGATAGCTAGTTAGTTAGCTAGATTAAATAGTTATCTTACATATTGTAGTTAACTGGTTTAGATAGTTTACATAGTTAGCTTGAATAATGTAGTTAACTTTCTGAGATAGCTAACAGGAAAGATTATATGATTAGCTAGCTAACAAAGTAGTTAGCTATCTTAGATATATGGCAACTTACATAATGTAGTTAGTGAGTTTAGATAGCTAGTTAGTTAGCTAGATTACATAGTTATCTTACATAATGTAGTTAACTGGTTTAGATAGTTTACATAGTTAGCTTGAATAATGTAGTTAACTTTCTGAGATAGCTGACTAGAAAGATTATATAATTAGCTAGCTTACATCAAGTATTTAGCTATCATAGATAGATAGCAACTTACATAATGTAGTTAGTGAGTTTAGATAGCTAGTTAGTTAGTTAGCTAGATTACATAGTTATCTTACATAATGTAGTTAACTTTCCAAGATGGCTAAAAGATGATATCATTAGCTAGCTTTCATCAAGTAGTCAGCTAGCTTAGATAGATAGCAACTTACATAATGCAGTTAACAAGTTTAGATAGATAGCTAGTTAGTTAGCTAGATTACATGGTTATCTTACATAATTTAGTTAACTGGTTTAGATAGTTTACATAGTTAGCTTGAATAATGTAGTTAACTTTCCGAGATAGCTAACTAGAAAGATGATATCATTAGCTAGCTTACATCAAGTAGTCAGCTAGCTTAGATAGATAGCAACTTACATAATGTAGTTAGCAAGTTTAGATAGATAGTTAGATAGATTACATAGTTATCTTACATAATTTAGTTAACTGGTTTAGATAGTTTACATAGTTAGCTTGAATAATGTAGTTAACTTTCTGAGATAGCTATGTAATTAGCTAGCTTACATCAAGTATTTAGCTATCTTAGATAGATGGCAACTTACATAATCTAGTTAGTGAGTTTAGATAGCTAGTTAGTTAGCTAGATTACATAGTTTGCTTGAATAATGTAGTTAACTTTCTGAGATAGCTGACTAGAAAGATTATATAATTAGCTAGCTTACACACAAGTAGTTAGCTAGGTAGCTGGAACACAACAACATTTATTGCACAAAGTTTAACGTGTAATTAATTCAGTTCTTTATTTTTTAAGGTGAAAATAAATTCAGGATTATGTGATTTTTGCAAAGTGTTTTTTGATGGATCCTCACTAAAGTCTACATGAGAGTTGAGCTGAATAAAAGCAGTGAATCTCTAACAATCTTTCCTCCTCTTCCTCCTCTTCCTCCTCCTCCTCCTCCTCCTCTTCCTCCTCCTCCTCCTCGCTGCAGGCCGTGAGCTCAGTCCTGAAGTCAGAGTACGACATCCTGGTGCCACAGTGTCGACCTCTGTCACCTGGAGAAGTTCTGGGCTGCACCTCCCCTCGATTGGACGGCCATGTCAACGCCATAATGTAAGACACTCTCTTCTCCTGCTGAGTTTCATCCTCGTCTCCTTCTGTCATTTTCTTTTCCTTTTCCTTTTCCTTTTCTTTCTTCGTGTCTTTGTGACTTTAGCAGCAGAGAAATCCAGGTTTCCAAAGACAGAGCAGCCTTGACTCATGCAGGAGCTTCCCACTCCCACTGTTAGCTGCAATAATTAGCCCGGCTGTTAGCGAGGCCCACCCATGTGACACGAGGGAGAATCAGTGTGACATCACACCAGGCTAACCTGACACGTGTAGCTAGCTGTGACAACCGTGTGTGCGTGTGTGTGTGTGTGTGTAACAGCCAGATGCTGATCCAGAATGACGAGAGTAAAAATACCTTCACACTGAGCCAATGGTTGACGTATAAAGTCAGACAGACGCAGCCACAGTCGGTTTCCTCAGAGCGACGCGGAAACAACCAAACTCCCCACAGTTATTCATGTTTTCAAGAAAAAGTTTGTTGTTTTTGTTTTTGTCTGTGGCACGACATCGTGACATGTGATCGACTCTGCTCCGTGCAATTCTAATAATCTATATACAGTATTTAGATATAGATAATATATGGTGATTTTAGATATCGTCATATCATCATAAACACATAGATAGCATCATTAGCTAGCTTAGATATTTAAAAAGATAGATATAGAACTACCTTACATTATTAGCAGGTTTGCAGTATTAGCTAGCTACCGAGATAATTGGCTATCTTACATCAAGTAGTTAGCGATCTTAGCTAACTAATTATCTTAGATCGCTATTTAGGGATCTTACATAATGTACGTAAGTGCAGTTAATTGGCTTAGCTAGCTACATTACGTAGTAAGCTTGAATACTGCACTTTCTGAGATAGATAACATAATTAGCTATCTTTGGTGGGTGGAGGATAGATAGATAGATAGATAGATAGATAGATAGATAGATAGATAGATAGATAGATAGATAGATAGATAGATAGATAGATAGATTCCTAGCTAGCAATAGATAGATATAAAATAGATAGATGCTAACTAGCTGCCTAGCTAGCTAGATGGATAGAAAGATGCTAGTTTGCTAGCCTCCTAGCTAGCAATAGATAGATATAAAATAGATAGATGCTAACTAGCTACCTGGCTAGCGATAGATAGATAGATAGATAGATAGATAGATAGATAGATAGATAGATAGATAGATAGATAGATAGATAGATAGATAGATAGATTTTCCTGGTTTTAAAGGCTTTTATAATCAGTATATTTAATACATTAAAGAAATGTGTCGACGTACACTTATTTACTTACTTATTTATTTATATATATATATATATATATATATGTGTATATATATATTTCTATATGTATGTGTGTATATATATGTATGTATATACACATAGATGGATGTAGATATAGCTAGAGATATAAAAAAAGATATGTGGAATGGACAAAATTAGATTTTAATCCTTTTAATTATTTGTGTTAAAGCGGAATTTGACCATATTTAGTCAATGTCTTTGTTTGTAACACACGTACAGTACATATCCTTTATTTAAAGACCTATAGCAGGTTTTATCTGAAATGAAAGGTAATAATAAGTGTATCAATAACAGTGGACGCCGAGGACAAAGACAAGCTCTTACATCTTAAGCTGTTTCAGCACATTTTGTCCTTGAATTTAAGGAAATTTGGTCCTGGAAAGTCCTTGAAAAGGACAATTTTCTATTATTTTACAAAAACAACAAAAGAAAATCCATGTTTGGACTGTCGGCATTTGTTTTTAGTTCTAGGAACAAAAAGTTATTTTATTCTACTTCATTTACATTTCCGTTTAAAAAAAACCTAACAAGTGAAGCTGCAGCAGAGAAGCAGGACAAACAAACACCTGAGTCTCCACCTGTCACGTTCGTCTGCAGTCGAGCGACTCTTATACTTCACCAAAGTCGTTCCTCCTCCTCAATGTAATTATATCAGCTGCTTTAACCCCAGTGTGTCTGATGTGCACATCTTATTTAGTCTTATGTGATTAAAAACCTCGCGGTGCATGACATTAAAAAACCCGGCTACGCAACGACGACCTCCGGCGACGTCTTCTGCGCGAGACGCTGAAACCCTGAAACCCTGTGGGAGACGAGAGCGTCGCGTCTGCTCGTGTGAGGGAAGTAATGGAGTTAGTGTTCACAACAAGTCCTCATTTAATTCAACTCCATTTAAAGTGTTTGATGAAGGTGGAGTGAATCGATTAGTCTGACACACACACACACACACACATTTACACCGTAATGAATTGATCACCGCACACAACAACACAGTCATCGCAGACGTTCGGGATTTCTTGTATTTCAATTACAGCACCATAAATGCATAATTAAAGATATAATACGCAACATTTTCTGTGTTTAAAAAATGACGAGTGATGTTGTATTTGTTTTGAGTGCACTGTTGTCGGACACTCTTTAAATCCCCAGAAATCCATATTTCCGCTGAAGATAATGGAGCGTTTCCGTAGCCGTCGTCGTTTAATGAGCACTTTTTACAAAACCGCTGCTGTTTTATGTCGGAGGGTGTTTTTATGGGACGGAGTTGCCGCAAATAACCAAACTTTGAACAGTTTTTAATGTCAAATAAAAGGCCACGACTCTTTGAGTGTGACGATCCGCTGCTCCTGCTGGTATTTCACAATAAAAGACCTCCTCTTCTTGGAAAAGTGAATTTTGAAGGCGATGCAGGATGTGTTATTTGCGACACAAAGAACTTTAAGGAGCAATTTAAGAAGAATATATGATATATATGAATATGGGTCAATGACAAATAAAGCTTCTAAAAAGGTATTTTTTAAAAGTATTTTCAAAATGGATGTAATGCATATATTTGAGTCCAGAACATTTGTCATATATTGAATAACTATTTGAACTGTTTTAACTAATTTTTTAACAGTATCTTTAACTTCACAACAAAAAAAAATGTCAGGTGGCACAACCAACTATTTATAGAAAAATATATACATTCCTAATATTTATTTTAAAGTTAATTATTTGGCAACTATACCTTAAGGTGTCTACACTAGATAAACATTATTATTTTTTAAAGTGAAATTATTAAAGTATATGTTCATAATGTATTATATAATACATGACAATAATTTTTGTGGTGAAGTTTTCAATCGAAAAACTCTGAGGATAAGAATCACCATTTCCTGTTTCCACGTTTCATGTCCTTTTCCAAAACGAGGCTTTTATTGTGAAATATTTAGAGCGCCGTCTGATAACGTGTCGTCGAGAAGAATGCGTGCGTTGTTTTTCCTTGAAGTGAGAGGTGGAAATTGAAAAGAAAAAAGCTGGAGGAAAAGTTTGAATCCACCTCCTCTGTTCTTTCTCTCCGTGTAAAGATGTAACTGTGAAAGACGGGGGCTGTTACATAAGTCAAAGTCTTACAGCATCTATGGTTATTGTTGTTGTTATATAGAGGCAGCTTTACAGCACACTAGAATATGGACAGACTATAGATGGACAGACTCGACTTCTTAAAGCGACAGAGGACGACTAAAGTGAAGCAGACGCTCTCATCACGTTCATTTCACCCAGTGTTAATCTTTATGTTAAAGGATTATTAATACGTCCGCCTTCTGTGTTACATTTGTGGAACTCTGGCAAGTAAAGACAGGCTTTAAAATCATATTTTATCACTTATACGAGTAGTTTTCGTAGAGGAATAAACTGAAAGTTTATACGTTACAGAACGTTACATTTATTAATGTTCCTTCTGCTCTACATCTATGGTCGTATTGTTGTTAAACTGGTGTCACTGAACTACAGATAAAAGTGTAGAAAGGGGCATATATATATATATATGTGTATATGTACATATTTATGTATATATGTGTATATATATTTATACATATATATGAATATGTTTTTCCCTACACCCAACTGTAGAGGTATGTCCTCATGTTACATATAGTATATGTGTGTGTATGTATGTATGTGTATCTTTATATATGTGTGTGTATGTATGTATGTATATATATATGTATATATGCATGTGTATGTATATATATATATATATATATATATATATATATGCATTTGTATGTATATATATATGTATATATGCATGTGTATGTATATATATGTGTATATACGTAAGTATGTATTATGTATATATGTGTATCTATATATATATGCATGTATGTATATATGTTTGTATGTATATGTGTATATATGTATACATGTGTGTATATATTTATACATATATGTTATTCCCTACACCCAACTGTAGAGGTATGTCCTCATGTTGCATATAGTAGAGATTTCCTTTATTGTTGACGATAAACAGACATAAACAAAATATGACCTGTAGAGGGCGCCAGCTTCGGAGTCAAGGAGGTAGCAGCTGCAGTAGCCAACTGTTTTAGTCATTGGTCACATCAGGAGATCTATATTGAACTCTGTGGTGGACGAGACACAATCCTGAGACCTGGTCTAAGTCCAGACTGACGCTCTAGACACAAACGACGTGCGATGTTCATCTCAAACGGACGTCGGGCCGATCTCTTGAGTTTTAGAGGAGACCGTAAGTCAAACCACACACAGCCCGAGTCGCTCTAAACACTGACCAATTAGTGGCTTTTTAATTCCATGTTGTGTCTCAGTGGGCCAACGGAGATCGAGGCAGTAATGAGTCGGAGTTGTGACCCGAGGCCTCTCCTCTGACAGCATGATTCTCCTCAGCTCCTCGCTCTCCACCGGCTTCATTTCACAGCGTTTCTGCTTCGGCTTGTTTTTCTGCCTGTCTTGTGTACTCGTGCTCTGGTGGATCCACGGAACCAGACCCAGGGTTAATTGGAAGGGCTTAGATTCTCTGTTAACAGCGTGTTTAAATCATTGAGGTCATATTGTGTATATATATATATATATATATATATATATATATACAGTATATATATATATATACCTGTTTGGCAGAGATGAGCGAGTCCTCTACCTCAGCCTCAGGCATCTCTCTCTCTTTCCTTCTTTTATTTCTTTTGCCTTTAAACAAAGCTTTAAATGCAATTCATATTTTCCTCTCTACTCTTTTTCTTACTTCTTTTCATTTCTTTACCCTGAACTTTGAATTAATCTGTCTAGATGAAACCACCTGCAGGGGGCTGTTGAGCACTTTTGACGAGCGCAATCCTGTGAAAAAACTTCTCATGTATAAGTCGCCGCAACGAATCTACATTGTGTTTTGAATGATTTCACCCAATTAAATTGTTTTCCTGTTGCCACTAGAGGGCGCTCTGTTTAAAAATGGATATTTCCACATCAACGTCTTCAAGGCGGGACTGTTATCAAACATAGCAAGTTTGGTGCAGATTGGACCTTCCACAGCAGAGTTATACCAATTATTTCACCGATTTCAGCGCAAAATTTGTCGCCCCCTAGTGCCTACACGGTGTGACATTAAGTGAAGCTTTTCATAACTTTGAATCCTTATCCTGTCCACAGTGACATAACCAAATTTGAAGTTGATACGGCAAAAACATCAGTGGGAGGAGTTTATTCAAATACCACTTGTGCAAAATCAACCAAAATATGTTTGTTCCAAAATGGCCGCCTTCCTGTTGGGTTTGGGTCATTGGTCCCATTGACTTTTTTGTTGGTACTGACTTCATACATGTGTGTACCAATTTTGGTGCATGTATGTGAAACTTGCCCCGCCCATCCATTTGTTGCCCCGCCCATTCAGAGGTTTTTGTGCAAACCACTTTAATGAATGTTCTTTTTTCTGTGATTCAGTGAATATTTGTTGTCACTTATAATTCTTCTTACTTTATTTTCCCCCAGTTATCTTGGAGATGGAAGATTCCACCTGGAGTCGATCATGATCGCAAACCCAGAGATTCCTGCCTACAGGTATTATCAGCCACTATTTGTCCTCATGTTTTGAATTTACCCTGTAATTTATGTGCCGACATTATCAAATATCAACTTTAAAATGTGAGAATAACTGTTTCCACAGATATGATCCGTACAGTAAGATTTTCAGCAGAGAGTTCTACGACCACGAGGCCATGCGCGCTCTGAGGCTCCAGGCCGTCGACGAGGCTCGCTCTGCCCAGAGATGGGGTCTGATTCTGGGCACGCTGGGTCGACAGGGCAGCCCCAAAATCCTGGAGGTGAGAGTTGGTAAAACTATTGTGTTTGATAAATTAATTAAAACATATTTTTTATCCTTTAATATAATTTAAATCTTAACTCTATGATTGTTGCCTGTTCACAGTGTCATTTTGTCTTATTTTCACTTTCAAACTGAGTGTTTTTGGCTTTTCTGAGCGAACTGGAAGACTTCCTCCACCTTTTATAGCTGCTTTATAAGAACGGAGAGAACATAATGTCAGTAATTCCACACGTCTTTATCAACAAAGGATAGAGATTTTTTCACTGGAGTACAGAATGGAGGAGATTTCCCTGGACTGGGATTATATTTCTCATCCTGTTGTGTTTTTTACACCAATTCTTTCTTCTGATCTTTGCTAAATCAGAGCAAGACTGAGCAATATGGGAAATAATCATTATATATATCATATATTGTCTTATATCGTTATAAATCACAATATTAAATAAGGAACTCTTTAATTCATTAATTATCGTTTACTGTAAACAGCTTAAACAACGTCAACATGTTTTTTAGGTTTTTGTGATTTTTCAGCTTTTTAAAGGTGAATATTTTCTGGTTTCTTTGCTCCATAAAAACAAAGAAATCATTAAATCTGAATCATTTTATGAACCAAATGATTACTCGAATAATCAATGATGAAAAATTTTAATCAAATCAATATTTCTGTAAGGCTGTGATTTATGGTTTATAAATGTGTGTATGTGGATATTAAGCTGCACACAGCCCTCTTTTTTAAAGAGAACATTATGTAAAAAATCCCTTTAATCTCACAATCTCAGTCAAAATAATTGTGAATTAGATGTTGATTCAGAATCGTTCTGACCTGATTATTCAGTCATGGTCACAGAAGGTCAAAGGTCACAGAGGTGTTGGTCATAAAATAGCTTCATACATTTAGAAGTGGACCAAAAAAATTGATTTTAATTTGGATGACGCCTGAATTCAGATTATCCAATGTGTGAGTGTGTGTCCCCTCGTGTGATCTCTTGCGCCCCCTAGAGGCCAGGTTAGGAACTATAGGTATTACTTCATGTTGCTTACAAGTTTCAAGGTTTTTATTTGCCATTTGTGCTTAAACAGACAGTCGAGGCACATTGGAAATATTGTGCGGGTTCTACGAGTCAGTCACAAAATGGAACACACATCTATATATATAAATAAATATAGAGCTCAAATCTATAAATGTAAAAGGAGATGTAGGAAATGTAAAAAAACAAATAAAAATATACAAATATACAGCACCTTTATATATATGTGTATATACATATACATCTACACATACATACACATATACATATACATATATATATATACATGTACACATACACACACATATATATATATATATATACATACATATACATATACACATACACATACATATATATATACATATATATATATTTACATACATATACATATACATCCATACATATACATACACATATATATATATACATATACATATACATACATATACATATAATATACACACACATGTATAGGAGAGAGAGAATTGCAGTATTGCTCTGGCAGGTATTGGACACCGATATAATCTGATATAATCTGATATAATCTGGCTCGATGCAGAACAAACCGGTTTAAAATGTCATTTATTGCTGCAGTCATCACAGTCCTTCATGGATCTTTTCTGTTGTTGTATGTATTTATTTATTTATTTATTTATTTGTTTGTTGTCTTATGATTCAAGACGCCTTGAACCTTTAAAGTCGCCACATTTCTGCACAAATGTTTCTGTTGTGATTTAGTTCACGGTCGTTTCTTTAAAAAAGGTGAATCCTCTCTCACTGAACAGCTGAGACTGTTTGTCCTTCACTGAGTGAATGAGTGAATCTCCTTCAGTGACGGGGTGAAGTGAAGAGGATGAAGCAGACACATCCACTGCCCTTCTTTGGGCGTCTAATCCCCACACACTTCCCTGAGGAAGCCTCGGGTCAGAACAGGACTGGACAGAGATCCAGAAAAAGGCCCCGGAATATTCTGCAGGGATTACAGGTTTTTTCAGCTCAGCCTGAGAATGAAGTCAGAAAGAGCCGGAGGAGAGAGTGGATTTATCTGCTTCTTCCCTTAAGTTTGTCTTCTCACAGTGTGGACGTGGTTCAGGAGCAGGAAGTACATGAGGATCTGAGAGGGTTCACATAAAAACCTCCGTCTCTTTGCTCCAACAGAAACTTCACAGTGACCCCAGATTAGGAGATTATCTGTATATGCCCTGTTTGTTCTGCTGGAGGATGTGATCTGTAACTTTGAACGCAGGAGTTTGAGGAGAGAGTGCGTTTGATGGTTTGATTCCAGATCCGTTCATTGATCCTGTTTTTTTTTTCCTCCTCTCAGCACCTGGAGACAAAGCTTCAGTCTCTGGGAAAAGACTTCACCAGAGTTCTTCTGTCCGAGATCTTCCCAAACAAACTGGACCTGATGTCAGACGTGGACGCGTGAGTCTTTTTCACCACAATGTTATTATAATGTTATTATACACTCACACTTTATACTGTACACAGAGCTGACACAAGTCTGTGGGTCATACTGTATAATCATTTTATACAAAACTATATATATATATATATAGAGTATTCTTAGAGTATATATAACTCTAAGAACCTGCTCGTCACAGTTCACTCATCTGAGACGATAAAGACGCAGAGAAGACGTCTTTTTCAAATACATACTGTTCTTTGTGTACTTTAAGGATAAGGTCAGAATATAATAAAGAAGACGGAATCAAATAAACCGGCTCTTCTTTCAAAGAGCGTTCATAGCCTTCAGGCTCAATATTCTGGGCTTTTATTTTGATTTGAAATCATGAAATAATTTATGGTTTGAACCTGAAATCAAAGAAACAGACAGACTTATAAAAACGTAGATATTTGGCTAGTTAATAGCAAGCTAAGATAGATAGATGGCTAGTTTATAGCACGCTTAAATTGGTAGTTGCTAGTTAATTGCAGTCTTAGATTGGTAGTTTGCTAGTTAGCTTAGATTGGTAGTTTGCTACTTAATGCTAAACGTGGATAGATATGTGGCTAGTAAATAGCAATTTTAGATGTGTAGTTGGCTAGTAAATAGCAAGCTAAGATAGATATTTAGCTAATTAATAGCACGATTTGCTAGATATTTGGCTCATTAATAGCAAGCTTAGATAGATAGTTGGCTAGTTAATAGCAAGCTAAGATAGATAGTTGGTTAGCTAATAGCAAGCTTAGATTGGTAGTTGGTTAGCTAATAGCAAGCTAAGATAGATAGTTGGTTAGTTAATAGCAAGCTAAGATAGATAGTTGGTTAGCTAATAGCAAGCTTAGATTGGTAGTTGGTTAGCTAATAGCATGCTAAGATAGATAGTTGGTGAGCTAATTACAAGCTAAGATAAGTATTTGACTAGTTAATAATATCAGACAAATCAAAGACAGTAGCAGTTGAGGCAGTTATGTTGCTGCTGCTGCTGTTGTTGTCGTCGTTGTTGTTGTTGTTGTTGTGGTGCAGAAACTGAGTTTATTTTTAAATCCTAAACTCAGTACAAGGATCGTCAGAGAAATGTCAAGTTTTCAGACTTCACTGTTTCACGTTCTCTCTGATAATAACATGACCTCTGACCTGAGGAGCGCGCACACACACACACACACACACACACACACACACACACACACACACACACACACACACACACACACACACACACACACACACACACACACACACACACACACACACACACACACACACACACACAGCCTCTCACTGTGCAGAGGCAGGAGTGGGTGAGTGAGGGACCAAAGGTCTGTGAGAGAAGAAAAGTGAGGTAGAGGAGGAGGTTGTTTTGTGTTGTGTTGTGTTGTGTTGTGTTGTGTTGTGTTGTGTTGTGTTGTGTTGTGTTTGAACACAGTCATCGTGATATTCTTTCTTTTTTGGCTCAGCTCTTCAGAGCAGATGTACGGTGATGTAACTCAGACACGATTCACCAGGTCACAACAATCACAACAAACCCTCAGCAGAGAATAAATCATCTGTTTTATATTAATAACATCTAAATGATTGAAGTCAAATATTAAGTCTGACCTAATGTTAGAAACAACATCATCTACATTCTAATGTAACTTTCACTTTCCATATCTGGTTGTTATTTACCTCTTTAAGAATGACTGAGAAATGACGCTGGTGAATCTGGTCTGTGATTGGACTCCTGAGGTTCTACCGTAATGACCGGTATATGAGCGCATAGCTCTACTTCTCAGTTTATAGTTCCAAAATCTACTTATAATCCCTAATCCCGTTGATTGATCAATGAGCGCAACGTCCGACACAAGAAGTCAATAAAGTCAACAATGTCCATCTGTAGATTAAAGAGAAAGACTTACTTATAGTTCTAAATTCTATTTATAATTTCAAAATCTATTTCTATTTTCAAAATCTAGTTATAGCTCCAAAACCTACTTAATATTCCAAATTCTACGTATAATTTCAAAATGTATGTTTAATTCCAAATTTGATATAGTTTCAAATTCTACTTATAATTCCAAATTCTACGTATAGTTTCAAAATGTACTTATAATTCCAAATTCCACTTATAATTCCAAAATCTACTTATAATTCCAAATTCTACGTATAGTTTCAAAATGTATGTTTAATTCCTAATTTTACTTCTAATTCCAAAATCTATTTATAGTTTCAAAATCTAGTTATAATTCCAAATTTGATATAGTTTCAAATTCTACTTATAATTCCAAATTCTACGTATAGTTTCAAAATGTATGTATAATTCCAAATTCAACTTATAATTCCAAAATCTACTTATAATTCCAAAAAATACATTAATTTGCAAAATCTATTTATAGTTCCAAAATGTATTTATAATTCCAAATTCTACTTATAATTCCAAAATCTATTTATAATCTCTAATCCCACTGATTGGTCAGAGAGTGTCGTCACTGAGTCATGAACACGACGTCAAAGTCAACAACCTCCAACTGTAGATTAAAGCGAAAAAGACTCAAAAATGTTCATCTCCAACATTTAGCAAAGCAAATGTCTCTAATGTCTCACATTTATAACATGTCTTCAGATCTTAGTGACCTTTAGTGAACATGAGGCTGGAGCAGATCACAGAGATTAGATTATGAAGGCATTTAACAGCAAATATAAGAATTTAAGACCATTTTAAAATCGATCCAGTGTCGAAGAGGGAAAACACAATCTGTGTCACGATCTCGAGCCTCGAGCTCGACTTTAAAAACCAGCAGAGTTTAAATAAATAAGAGATAAAAGACAGAAGAGAGGACGAGGACGAGGACAGTGGTAAAGGACACATTAGTGTTCAGATAATGTACAGAGACGACTGCCATTAGACACACACACACACACACACACACACACACAGAGCCGCAGCATTAGCATATGCTCTTAAGTGTGTAATTAGAAAGTCCCCGAGCAAGTTTCACACTGTTGTACAGAACACACACACACACACACACACACACACACACACACACACACACACACACACACACACACACACACACACTTATCTGGAGTAGACCTCAAATGCCACCCGCTACATTTACAGCCTTTTATCTTTGTGTTTAAATTTTAATGTCCGACTCATTGAAATCACATCGTCCGTTTTAATTCAATTATTCCTGCCGTTAAAGGGGCACTCCCACCTTTTTCACTCCCACCTTTTTCACTCCCACCTTTTTCACTCCCACCTTTTTCACTCCCACCTTTTTCACTCCCACCTTTTTCACTCCCACCTTCTTCACTCCCACCTTTGTGTGCATTTTTAGATCCTAAAACATAAGTTAGTGGAGCCTCTCTTTGTTATTTGGTATTTTGCGTGGTGACATTGTGATATAAATATTGTGACAACAACGTATCGTGATTTAAATATTGTGGTAATATCGTATCCTGATTTAAATATCGTGATAATATCGTATCGTGATTTCAATATTGTAATATCATATCGTGATTTAAATATCCTGATATCGTATCGTGATTTAAATATCTTGATATCCTATCATGATTTGAATATTGTGATAATATCATATTGTGATTTAAATATCGTGATAATATCCTATCGTGATTTAAATATCTTGATATCCTATTGTGATTTGAATATTGTGATAATATCATATCGTGATTTAAATATCGTGATGATATCGTAACGTGATTTCAATATTGTAATATCATATCGTGATTTAAATATCCTGATATCGTATCGTGATTTCAATATTGTAATATCATATCGTGATTTAAGTATCCTGATATCGTATCATGGTATAAATATTGTGATTATGTCGTACCGTGATTTTAATATCGTGATAATATCATACCGTGATTTAAATATCGTGATATCATAATGTTATTCAAATATTGTGATAATATCGTATTGTTATTTAAATATTGTGATAATATTGTACTGTGGTTTTCATATTGTGATAATGTATTGTGATTTAAATATTGTGATTATATCGTAACGTCATTTGAATATTGTGATAATATCGTATTGTTATTTAAATATTGTGATAATATCGTATTGGGATTTAAATATTGTGATAATGTATCGTGATTTAAATATCCTGATATCGTATCGTGATTTAAATATCGTGATAATATTGTATCGTGATTTCAATATTGTAATATCATATCGTGATTTAAATACCCTGATATCGTATCGTGATTCAAATATTGTGATAATATCGTATTGTTATTTAAATATTGTGATAATATCGTACTGTGATTTTAATATTGCGGTAATATCGTACTGTTGTTATATCGTATTGTGATAATATCTTGTTGTGATTTAAATACTGTGATAATATCGTATCTTCATTTTAATATTCCGATAATATCTTATTGTGATTTAAATACGGACAGATTAATAATCTGCAGATTGAAGTTCAATGTGGATTTTAAAGACATTTAATTTAAAAAACATTTAAGACGAATATTGGAAACTAAATAACGAGGTAATGAACTGTAAATATAAGTGGAAGAAAAACAATCTGCCCGATGTTGGTTCTTGATGCTGATAATGGCTGACATTCAGTCGTGGCACACAAAGGTCAAAGGTCATACATGTCTCCTCACACACTGTACATGTACACACACACACACACATGTAATTAGTTTAGTGTTTGCGGCGTAATGAAACAAAGCTGATGGACTTAAAGGTCACGTCTCACTGTGACTGTGTCAGTGCTCATGAATCTGAGAATGAGAATATTCACTGTTCAGAAGCAAATTGAGGTTAAAGATACGAGACGCTCATTTATCAAGTGTTACTGAAAGAAAATTGTTTTCTTAATCAATTAATCTGTCGAATACGTTCTTGATTCAACGCTGTTCGGTCCAAAAAATGTTGAAAAATAATAATTTACTCATCGTTTAGTTCAAGCAGAAAGTTTATTTTTTTTTCTTTGTTTCTTACATTTTCATCTTCATCACAATCTGATAAACTCTTATTGACATTTACCTGTGTGTGTGTGTGTGTGTGTGTGTTTGTGTGTGTGTGTGTGTGTGTGTGTGTTTGTGTGTGTGTGTGTGTGTGTGTGTGTGTCGCCTCTGGGGCTTTTATTTTGGTTTCTTTTTGTGTGTTTTTTTTCTCGATGCACTGAACTTCAATTTGTTTTTTGTCAATATTTTTCTGATGGAGCTCCATCATTAACAATGTAGTGACGGAGGGAGGAGGAGGAGGAGGAAGGGAAGGGGAGGAAGAGCTGGGCCCAGCATTGATCTGTGAAAGATAACCTCATCGCCTCGACCACTGCTCTCCTCTGTCTACGCTTTTTTGTTTTTTTCTTCTTCTCATTGTTAATTTTTTCCCTCCAGCTGTTTACTCCCTCCTCCCTCTCTCCTCCTCTCTCCTCCCTCCTCCTCCCTCTCTCCTCCTCCCTCTCTCCTCTCTCCTCCTCCCTCTCTCCTCTCTCCTCCTCCCTCCTCCTCTCTGCTGAATCTTCCAGAGTAAACACTTTTCTCTCTGACAATCTTCCTCTGGCTCGTGCCTCGTTATCCCTCCTCCTCCTCCTCCTCCTCCTCTGTTTTCATCATCACTCCTCTATCTCTCTCTATCTGTGTCCTCTCCTCCTTCACCTCCTCCTCCTCCTCCTCCTCAGCAGCACCTCCCTGTCTTGACAGTTATGTAGGCCTCCTCCGTAGAGACCTGGCTGCTGCAGCTTCTTTATTCACACACTCACCTATTCCTCTGCCTCTTTTTCTACCACTGCATTCCTTCTCTATTCATTTCTTTTTTTTACCACCCTGTTTTTCTGTTAATGCCTCCTCCTCCTCGTCCTCCTCCTCCTCCAAGTGTCCTCCCTCCTTCCCTCCCTCCTTCCTTCCTTCCTTCCTTCCCTCCTTCCTTCTCCTCAGACTTCCTCTGCATTCACACAGCGTCGCTCGGTTTGCAAATCAGGACAAATCACAGATGGAGGAGATCAGGTTGAGAGGGAAACGCCCCGACTCTCTCCTCCTCTTTCCTCTCCTCTCTTACTCTCCTCTTTCCTCACCTCTCTTACTCTCCTCTTTCCTCCCTTCCTCTTCTCTCCTCTCTTCTCCTCTCTTCCTCTCCTCCTCTCCTCTTTTCTCTCCTCTTTCCTCTCCTCTCCTCTCCTCTTCTCCCCTCCTCTCTCATCCTCTCCTCCTCTCCTCTCTTACTTTCCTCTCCTCTCTTCCTCTCCTCCTCTCCTCCTCTCCTCTCTTCCTCTCCTCTTTCCTCACCTCTCATCCTCTCCTCCTCTCCTCTCTTACTTTCCTCTCCTCTCATCCTCTCCTCTCCTCTTTCCTCACCTCTCCTCCTCTCCTCTCCTCTCTTCCTCTCCTCTTTCCTCACCTCTCCTCTCTTCCTCTCCTCTCCTCTCTCATCCTCTCCTCTCTTACTTTCCTCTCCTCTCATCCTCTCCTCCTCTCCTCTCTTCCTCTCCTCTCTTCCTCACCTCTCCTCCTCTCCTCTCCTCACCTCTCTTCCTCTCCTCTCTCCTCTTTCCTCACCTCTCTTCCTCTCCTCTCTCCTCTTTCCTCACCTCTCTTCCTCTCCTCTCCTCTCATCTCCTCTCCTCTTTCCTCACCTCTCCTCTCTTCCTCTCCTCCTCTCCTCTCCTCTCCTCCTCTCCTCGTTTGTGTTGTATTTAAAGTCAACAATAGAGTCAACAGTTGTATGAACATCTACTGTATCTGTAGTTTGTCCATCATGAGCTTCTGTACAAACACTTTCTCCTGATGTTAACTCAACACACTTTTTAATCCCACATTTTCACTTTTTTCTGTTAAATCTGCTTAAATAAAGCTGTTAAAATCAAATCAAACACAAATCACTGCAGTAAACAGTTATTGAACAAACACTAACGGTGGTCGTTTTTCTGCTGAGTCATGGTTCTCTCAGACAGAAACACAGCAGATTATGTTCCATTTAACTCCATATAACAAGCAAACTTCAGAGCCTTAATCTGACCTTTGACCCTGAGATTTAATCTGGTTTTCTCAAACTCTTAACACAGATTAAAACCCAGATTAAAACCCAGATTTTCTGTATCTCGTCGTCACAGGTGGGTCCAGATCGCTTGTCCCCGCCTCTCCATCGACTGGGGCTCCGCCTTCTCCAAACCTCTGCTGTCTCCGTATGAGGTGAACACACACACACACACACACACACACACACACACACACACACACACACACACACACACACAACATTAATGATTTCTTTGTTTTTTTTTTATGGAGCAAAGAAAAGAGAAAATATTCTTTCATTATTTAAGAAGCTGACAAATCAAAGAGAGCTTATTTTAAAGGTACAGTACGTCAAGTTATGACATTTTAAGATAAACTAAGGTAAAATAATCCTTTATTAATCCCTCGGTAGGTTCATTTACATCATCACAGCAGCAAAGACACTAAAGATCATACATAATAAACACGAATATAAAACATTCAAATAGATAAATAATACATTTTAGACCAGTACTGCAGAATATATACACTTCATATTTACAACAACATACATACAACTGCACCAGTGGCCGAGCAGCTCCCCCTGCTGGTCACATGAGCGTATAGCTCTGCTCTGTCCAACATCAGCACATAATGATCCATTTCAAAAGTCTTTGTTTTTCTGCTGCTGCTGAAATAAATCAAGACAAATATAGCTTCTGTATTTAGCTTCTGTGATGGTTTTGGCAGTTTTTTATGTTGTTATATAATCTGGGTTTTCCCTCATAGATGTGAATCTTTTCTGTGAGAGGAAATGTAATCTGGAATGTTATTGTGCTGCTGCTGCTGCTTTCACAGCCAGATTATTTAGAAATCATGATTTCTTTTTTACCTCAGGAGAGAAAGTGATGATGATGATGATTGTGTTGATGTTGTTGTTGACTGAGGTCAAAACAAACGCTGCGTTTAAAAGACGCCGCTGTTCCAATGAGGAAACCGCTAATCTGTGTTTCTTTTAATCTGTGTGTGTGTGTGTTTTATTCATCTCAGTGATGCTGTGGCATTAAGAATGAAGATGAAGAGGAAGGGGAGGGGGGAGTGAGAGGAGAGGGGAGGGGCTGAGGTGGTGGTGGTGGGGGGGGGGCAGCAGCATCAGCAGCAGCAGCAGCAGCATTTATTTCAGTGCGTCTCATGTTATATTTATAGTCAATAAGACACACTCTGCTCTGCTGTCAGAGCAGGGATTAGCAGCTGAAGCTAGAGAGAGAGAGAGAGAGGGATGAGAGGAGGAGGAGCAAGGTCAGAGGAGACGAGGTCAGAGGAGACGAGGAGGACTGAAAAAAGGGAGGATATGGAAGAGCATTAGGGTCACATGTGGATGTTTGTGTGGAAACAGAAGAAAAAGGAGGAAAAAATATAATAAAAATAGTGAGATTAAAGAAAGAATTTTGAGATTAAAGAAAGAATTTTGAGATTAAGGTCAAATAGTGAGATTAAAGTAAGAATTTTGAGATTAAAGTAAGAATTTTGAGATTAAAGTAAAAATTTTGAGATTAAAGTCAAATAGTGAGATTAAAGTAAGAATTTTGAGATTAAAGTAAGAATTTTGAGATTAAAGAAAGAATTTTTGAGATTAAAGTAAGAATTGTGAGATTAAAGTCAAATAGTGAGATTAAAGTAAGAATTGTGAGATTAAAGTCAAATAGTGAGATTAAAGTAAGAATTTTGAGATTAAAGTAAGAATTTTGAGATTAAAGTCAAATAGTGAGATAAAAGTAAGAATTGTGAGATTAAAATAAGAATTGCGAGATTAAAGTCAAGAATTTTGAAATTAACCTCAGCATTTTTTAGATAAAAATCAATTAGATTAAAGTCAGCATTTATAATAATGTTGATATTAAAGTAAGAATTTTGAGATTAAATTCAAATAGTGAGATTAAGAATTTTTGAGATTAAAGAATTTTGAGATTAAAGTCAAATAGTGAGATTAAAGTCAAATAGTGAGATTAAAGTAAGAATTGTGAGATTAAAGTCAAGAATTTTGAAATTAACCTCAGCATTTTTTAGATAAAAATCAATTAGATTAAAGTCAGCATTTTTAAGAATGTTGAGATTACAGTAAGAATTTTGAGATTTAAGTCGGCTATTTTTAGATCAGTCATCTTTTTGAGATCAAAGTCATAATTTTGAGATTATAGTCAAGAATTTGGAGATTAAAGTCTGAAATTTGAGAGAGAAAAGCAGTTTGAGATTAAAGGTCATGATTCTGTGCAGCATAAATTCCAAAGCAGAACAGACTACACAAAATCTCAAACTCAATCTCCCGCTCATACCAGATTACAGCGGTGGAGTCGTGAGATTTGAGAAGTGGAAACGAGAGGAAATGAAGATTTGATGAATCGATATCAAACAAATAAAAATGGATCTGAATCAAATGAAAAGAGATTATTTTTTTAACCCAGCTGTGTTCACTCTCTCTCTCTCTCTCTCTCTCTCTCTCTCTCTCTCTCTCCCCCTCTCTCTCTCTCTCTCTCTCTCTCTCTCTCTCTCTCTCTCTCTCAGATTATTCAGATTACGCCGGCGCTCGCTCGTGTTTGTTTGTGTCGTTGCTAAATAAAATAAACACATCGTGGTCTCATCATCATCATCACTCTGTGGGTTTAAAACATAAATAAATACATGAGCAGTGATAATCCAGGAGATTAAAACATCAGGGATTAGAGTTTCAACCTTGATCATGAAATATAGACTTTTTTTATTTTCATTAATATTAAAGAGTTTTTCAGCAAGAATTTACACATTCATGTTTCCAGCAGCGTTTAAGTTCGACCTTTTCATGATTTGTGATCAAAACAAAAACACTGTGCTCACAGATTACTAATTTAATCTGCAGCTACTTTGATGATGGTTTTCTGTGATTCTTCAGCTTCTTAAATGTGAATATTTTCTCTTTTCTTTGCTCCATAAAACAAAAGAAATCATTCAAACTGAATTTGGTTTTTGAACAAAAACAAACAACAAACAGATTAAATGAACCGTTAAACTGATTCAGTCGAGTCGTAATCTAACGAGCTTAAAAAAGAAAAAGTGTCATGAAACTCTTCATTTACTCTGAGGAATAAAAATAATAATAATCATATAAATAAAGTTTATTGACCACAAAAGTGGAAACATTTGCCTTTGGCTTCAAATAAAGAAGTTAAAAGAAGAAATTTATTTAAATGAAATGAGATTAAAGTCGAGCAAAGTCAGAGTCAGAGCATTTTCATCTGAGATTAACATGCAGTGAGAGATTAAGTCACTCCAATTATTGTTATTATTTAGTTTTTTATAAACAGTACAACAGTTTTTTCCCGATTGTCCACCAGAGGGCGATCACGTACCACTGGTGTTACACGAACCACAGTTTGAGAACCATGGTCTGCATTTATATATTCATTTAGAAAAGAACCAACGTTATTTTTGATCAAATGTACAAACTTTAACCCACAATATTTCTGTAACTTTGCCTTATTTTTCCACATTAGAATTCTGAGATTAAAGTCAGAATTTTTGAGATTAAATTCAGAATTTATAGATTATTGTACTAATTTTAAGATTAAAGTTAGCATTTTTCAGATTAAAGTAAAAAATTTGAGATTCAAGTCCCAATAATGAGATTAGAGTCAGCATTTGTTAGATTAAAGTCAGAATAATGAGATTAAAGTCAGAATTTTGAGAGAAAAAAACGAGAGCTCTGAGATTAAAGTCAGATTAATGAAATTAAACTCAAATCTTAACTCAAGAGTTCAAGATTAAACATTTTGAGATTAAAGTTAGCATTTTTCAGATTAAAGTAAACAATGTGAGATTCAAGTTCGAATAATGAGATTAAAGTCAGCATGTGTTAGATTAAAGGCAGAACTTTGAGCTGTAAATCAGCATTTTTGAGATTAAATAAATTATTTTGAGATTAAAGTCAGAATTTTGAGAGGAAAAAAAACGAGAGCTCTGAGATTAAAGTCAGAATAATGAAATTAAACTCAAATCTTAACTCAAGCGTTCAAGATTAAACATTTTGAGATTAAAGTCAGAATAATGAGATTAAAGGCAGAATTTTGAGATGTAAATCAGCATTTTTTTAGATTAAATAAATTATTCTGAGATTAAAGTCAGAATATTTTATAGATTAAAGTCAGAATTTTTGAGTATATTAAAGTAATCATTTTTAGATTCATGTAATCGTTTTAAGATAAAGTAAAAAAATGTGAGATTCAAGTCCCAATAATGAGATTAAAGTTAGCATTTGTTAGATTAAAGTCAGAATAATGAGATTAAAGGCAGAATGTTGAGCTGTAAATCAGCATTTTGGAGATTAAATAAATTATTTTGAGATTAAAGTCAGAATAATGAAATTAAACTCAAATCTTAACTCAAGCGTTCAAGATTAAACATTTTGAGATTAAAGTCAGAATTTTCATATTAATCTCAGCATTTTTGAGATTAAAGTAATCATTTTGAGATTAAAGTCAGAATAATGAAATTAAACTCAAATCTTAATTTTAAGAGTTCAAGATTAAGCGGTTTGAGATTAAAGGTCGAAATCCTGTGCAGCATAAATTGTAAAGCAGAACGGAAAACACAAATTGTGTAATCTCAAACTCAGTCTCCCGCTCCTACGAGATTACAGCGGTGAGATTAGAGCAATGCAAACAGGAAATGACAAATATGAAAGAATAAGAAAAATCTGAATATAGTAATATTAATGTTTGTAGATTAAACAGCGGCCCTTGCTCCACTCACGTTACCACCGTTAATCCAGACTCCGACGCCTGGTTCTTTTGTGTTGTGACGTGATGACTCATGATTGTCTCTCTCTCTCTCTCTGTGTCTCAGGCTGCTGTTGCTCTACAGGAAGTCGACTGGAAGGAAAATTACCCGATGGACTTTTACTCTAACCAGAGTCTGGGAGCGTGGACGCCCAACCATCCTGACAACAGACCTGCAAGAGCTGCTGCTGCTCACAGACCTGCACAGGTGAGCAACACTGGATTATTCACAGAGGGAAAACAAGAGTAAAACATCTACTGCAGCTATAAAATATACTGTAAGTTTTATTATATACAGTAAAACAATAAAATAAAAATACTAGCAGTAATAAAATAGTTTAAAAGAAAACAAAACAACTCCATCCAGGGTTAGGAATTGATAATCCCTAGTTTGACGGTCGGTCTTTGTCTTTGTAAACAAACACTCGTGTGGTAATGATTTATTAAATATAGAGTGTGTGACTCCACTACACTAGGGGGCGCTATGCCTCTGTAGTTACAGCTGGTTGGTTTAGCGCTTTATGAAACCACTTTGATATTTGGTCCTTAAATACAGCAGGGTTCCCACAGGTCCTTGAAAGTTTGTGAATTAAAAAAAGAAGAAAATTCAAGGTCCTTGAAAGTTTGGGAATTAAAAAAAAATATAAAATTCAAGGTCCTTGAAAGTTTGGGAATTAAAAAAAAAAAAATTCAAGGTCCTTGAAAGTTTGTGAATAAAAAAAGAAGAAAATTCAAGGTCCTTGAACGTTTGGGAATTTAAAAAAAAGAAAATTCAATGTCCTTGAAAGTTTGTGAATTTAAAAAAATACAATTCAAGGTCTTTGAAAGTTTGGGAATTTAAAAAAAAGAAAAATTCAAGGTCCTTGAAAGTTTGTGAATTTAAAAAAAAGAAAAATTCAAGGTCCTTGAAAGTTTGGGAATTTAAAGAAAATACAATTCAAGGTCTTTGAAAGTTTTTGAAAATCACCCTACATAAACATGGGTCATTGAAAGTGCTTGAATTTTGTGCAAGAGACAAATGAAGTTGATATTTAGATGAATGTCTTGTTTGGTACGACGCCACCTACTGTTTCATGTCGGCCGACGCAGGACAAACCTGGAGAAACATCGTTACTAGCAGGTGTTGTGGACACTGTCCACTGTCTCTCTGTCTCTCTCACTGTTGACGTGAGATTCCGTGCAGAACAATGAGCAAGTAAAGTTAAGACAAGAGAGAGAAAATGACGATGTGACGTCTGGGAAATGAAAATTCCAACATGTCTGTCTCAACAAAGACAAAAGACAAAGACGGACCATCACTTGGATGATGAATAAATGGACGAAGACAAGCTCTTACAAGTTGTCCTCCCGTCTTAAGCTGTGTCAGCACTTTCAGTCCTTGAATTTTGAGGAAATTGTTCCTGGAAAGTCCTTGAATTTGTTGTCAACCAATGTGTGGGAACCCTGAATACAACAATTTCTGTTTATTTTCTGTGGCAGAATTTGGCAAAATGACCTATCGTTTTGGATTTTCAGCATAATTTTGTTTCCACCAACTGACTGACTGCCAAATAGTGAGCTGTTCTAAACATCCACCAACAGAATGACTGCCAAATAATGAGCTGCTATAAAGGTCCAGCCTACAGACTGACTGCCAAATAGTGAGCTGTTCTAAACGTCCACCAACAGAATGACTGCCAAATAATGAGCTGCTATAAACGTCCAGCCTACAGACTGACTGCCAAATAGTGAGCTGTTCTAAACATCCACCAACAGAATGACTGCCAAATAATGAGCTGCTATAAACGTCCAGCCTACAGACTGACTGCCAAATAGTGAGCTGTTCTAAACATCCACCAACAGAATGACTGCCAAATAATGAGCTGCTATAAACGTCCACCAATAGACTGACTGCCAAATATCGATGAAAACATGTTTAAACATCACGTGACTCATGAGGGATTTAAAAAGAAAAAAAAAAAAAAAAATAGTCTTAATTTCATCATTAAAAATGTGATTTTTATTCACAGGAAAAATAAAGACCATAATAACAAAGTAGTTATAATGTGTGTGATAATAACCACAGCTGAGAGGGAAACAGTCAAACTCCTCTGTGTGTGAAGTCGCTTTATCTTTGTATGAACCCACACTGACACCTAGTGGCAGAGTGACAGCAGGACGTGGCACCAGTTTAATTTTATTCTTCATTTAAACTCAATCAGTCATGATTTAAACTGCACTTTTTCTTACATTTAACTAAATGAACCATTCACTAGTTTCATAATCTTCTTAAATGTGAATATTTTCTGCTATTTTATGAACCAAACAGCAAAATAATGAAGAAGCACCAGAGTTTGATGGTAAATATTGATTATTTATAGACATAGTTTGATTAAAATAAAGAAATTAAATTAGAATTACAAGTAAACTCTTCCAAATAAATAGGTTAAAGTAAAAATCTGATGAACAAATCACTATAAATGAGTCATTTAATCTGACCTTCACTCTAAATGTGCATCATAATAAGAGAAAAAAGCATAAATCCAGACAGATCTTGTGTTAATTTCTTCTTTTTTTGTGACTTCCCTGTACAAAAGGCAGATTTGATGTGTGTGAGGCAGGTTACTGTCACTCATCCAAGTGTTAACGCTTGTCCTAACGCCTGCAGAAGCACGGCTCGCCGCCAGCTGCTCCCCCTGCTGCTGATAAGAGCCAGTGCGCCCCGTGTGGCTGCCAGGGGGAATGACACGCGCTCGTACCGCACACTCACACGACCATGTGCGAGTGACCGGTGCTTCACGACGGCCAAACCCAGCACAGGAGAGCGGGGGTGGACGTACGTTTTTTTTATTCCCGCTTTGTGGAAAATCTGCAAAAACGGAGAGACGTTGTTTTGTGTTAAGCTGTTTTAAGGCTTAAGAAGAAGGACGAGACGCACGAGAGCACAAACACGGACGTTTTTTTCGCTCGAAATCGCTTCCGTAAAGCGCTTTATTTCGTGTTCGGTCCCAGACTCTCTGTGACAAACATGTCACCGTCTCTGTTTCCCAAATAAAACCAGAAAAAACCCCTCTGATCTCTGCTTTTTCCTCACTGTGTGAATGTTTTTCTCTTCGTAAAACCACGAGCCTGGTTCTTTTATTTCTTTCCAGTCACGACTGCTCTCCATCCTCATCATTTATTGATGCAGGAGTCTGTCAATAAACAAACAGAGATTGACAGCGTTGACCTCTGCTGACCCTGAAAACCTCGGCAGGTTCCACACACACAGTCTCTTGTGGGCGTGACCTTCACTCCTGTTGTATTCTCTCGTTTCCAGGCTTCACTTTATAGTCGGATCCTTCTTCTTCTTCTTCTTCTTCTTCTTCTACTTCCCACCGATGCGTCTCCGTGGTAACAGAGAGCATCGTGTTGCTGTGGTGCGGCGTCGTCCCGTCGCCTCACGACCACCGGCTGCTGTTTGCTGCTGCGGTAAAAATCACACATATTCAGGTGATTCACGTCTTTATTGAACTCTCATTTGAGGCAGAGGTCAAACTCGAAATGCCAAATTATGAGTTGCTCTAAACATTCATGACTGAAAAACCGTCAAATAGTGAGCTGTTCTAGAAATCCAGCAACAAACCGACTGCCAAATAATGAGCTATTCTATACATCCACCAAGAGATGGACTGCCAGATAATGAGCTGTTCAAAACATTCACAAACAAACCAACCGCCAAATAATTAGCTATTCTATACATCCACCAAAGGATGGACTGCCAAATAATGAGCTGTTCAAAACATTCACCAACAAACCAACCGCCAAATAATTAGCTATTCTATACATCCACCAAACGATGCACTGCCAAATAATGAGCTGTTCAAAACATTCACCAACAAACCAACCGCCAAATAATTAGCTATTCTATACATCCACCAAAGGATGGACTGCCAAATAATGAGCTGTTCATGACATTCACAAACAAACCAACCGCCAAATAGTGAGCTGTTCTATAAATCCAGCAACAAACCGACTGCCAAATAATGAGCTATTCTATACATCCACCAAGAGATGGACCGTCAAATATACATATATGTACATGCACATACATGTGTGTATATATATATACACATATACACACATACATATAGCTAGCTAATGCTAGTTAGCTAGCTAGCATAAATGGATGCTTGTCAGCTAATTAGTATAGATGGTTGGATGCTGATGTTAGCGTGTTGGATGATGCTTGTGATTTTATTCAACATCTCCACCTTTGGATTGCCTGCCAAATAATGAGCTGTCCTATATATCCACCAAGTGATTGACTGCCAAATAGTGAGCTAAGCTGCAGTACATAACTTAATTGTTGATTATGTTGTTATTCTGCATGTTTGTTCTCCGTGTGCCGGCACAATGTAACTGTCTGACCTGACTGAGGGAGCGTTTGTGTGTATACAGCAGCAGAGCAGGGGCGGGTGGAGACAGGGAACATTTATTAATTCTATTAAACTGTTGAAAGAGCAGACAAATCTGGATCTTTACGTGGATGTTTCTTTGTGTTTTCAGTCTGACGAGTCGAACAATATAAACTGCGTCGCTGTGGTAATTCAACAATGATAATAATGTCCACATTCTACTGTGTGTGTGTGTGTGTGTGTGTGTGTGTGTGTGTGTGAGAGAAGGTTGTGAGAAGGTTGAATAAGAGTCTTTAGTGGGAAAAAGAAAAACTAAGTGGTGTAAAGAGATGACTAATTCTGCGTGGGAGGTTAGTCTGTCCCTGATGATAAGGACAGTGAGGACACAGTGAGTGAGGACACAGTTAGGACACAGAGAGTGAGGACACAGTGTGTGAGGTCTTAATATGTTATTATGAGGGTTGATTAACTGCCAAATAGTGAGCTATTCTATATATTCACCAGACTGACTGCCAAATAATGAGCTGTTCTCCTCATCCACCTATGGACTGACTGCCAAATAATGAGCTATTATATAACTCCACCTATAGACTCACTGCCAAATAATGAGCTATTCTATATAACCACCTATGGACTGACTGCCAAATAATGAGCTATTCTATATATCCACCATGAGACTGACTGCCAAATACTGAGCCGTTCTAAACATCAACAGACTGAGTGCCAAATAATGAGCAGTGTTCTATATCCACCAATGACCTGACTGCCAATTTATAATTTGTTTTAAGCATATAAATAAAGCAAATAAGCTGTCTGCCAAATAGTGAACTATTCTATAAAGCTATATATATATAGCTATATAAATCCAGCCAAGTAATAACATCCACCAAGAGACTGCCTGCAAAATAACGAGCCTTTCTAAACAAATCCAAAGACTAGTGACCAAATAGTGAGCCGATTCTGTGATTCTAAGCATTCGCAAACAAACCGATTGCCAAATAATGAGCTATTTCCCTCCATCCGCCAAGACACCGACTGCCAAATAATGAGCTGTTCTGTATAGCCACCAACAGACACCAAGTGAGAAGCTCATTTTCACAGACATCCATTCTGACTGAGCTCTTTTTTGCAATCAGCGGAGTCGCCCCCTGGTGGCGGACTGCTACTACTTTTCTCATTGCTTTACTTTTCAAATTCGGTAAATTTTGTCCTGATAAACAGTCTTAGTTTCTATCTAGTTTCTGTTCTAAATCCATCCGTCTTCCCTCAGGACAGAGTCTCCGTTTGTGCAAACAACACAATCACTTTGCACTAATGCACTGTTTCTGTGCACATGATTGACAGTTTCTCACAGACCATAATGTGAGGTTGTTTTTCAGTCTGCTCTGGTTGTTTTTGTCGTCCTTGTTTATCGCAGGTTTTTAATCATCATTTCTATCGATTTTTGTTCCGCAAAATGCAAAAGAAACTTCTTTCCCACGAGAAACAGAATCAGCTCTGAACACAGTTACGTCAGTGTTTTCAGTGTTTTCAGTGTTTGACGATCACTTTTTCTTCCTGCTCGTATCGATTATTTCTATATTTAATGAGATTTAAAAGCATTGATTTTGTCTCACGTCCACTCGGAGGTTTCCGTAAGTTTGCAGCTGTTAAAATGTTGAGTAAAATCAGTGAAGAAACACGAGCCTTTGAATCAGAAGCATCTGAATAAGCAGATAAATAACAGCTGTTTTCAGCCGCTGCTCCACTTCGTGACCTCGGGAACTCATTAAAGTTGTTCTTAAAGTTGTTGTTCTCAAACTCGTGACATATACACATATATATGTGTATAAATATATATGTGTATGTACATATATATACATATATATATATATATATATGTGTGTATCGTCAGTGCCGCTCGTGTCGTCGAGTTCATCAAACAGAGAAAAGCTTTTCTCGGCCTCTGAATGAATCATCCTTGATATTAATCTAATATTTGGCAAAATCCAAGACAACATTGAATATTCATGGATGTATTAATAGTTAATTCGCTGAGTCACTGACAGTGTTATACATTTACACAGTTATTTAGTGATTTTGTTACCTCAGGTTCAACAAATAATATATTATTTTGACATAAAACAAAATATTTCTGTGTTTTTCTGCTGAACTTTTTGTTGACACTGTGATAAACTGTATGTATATATATATATATATATATATATATATATATATATATTCATATATATGACAGTTAAGGAATCCTGTTGAAGTCCAGGGTCACTGCCTTCATGTTGATATAATTATAATTAGATATATATGTACATGTACTTCTACAGTTACATTCTAATACTTCTTATTTTCTGTGTAGTTGTGTATTTGTTTCAGTTTTTACACTTTGAGTAGTTTATATATTATTCTAATACTTTATTCCTTCTCGTAACAGCTGTTTGTATATTTCTTTGAATGTTTTAATTTTTATATTATTATGTATATTTGCATTTTATCTCTGTAACAAACACATCTGTCAGTCAAGCTGAGCTCGCTAGCTAGCATCTATCTATTTAAGCTAAGTAGCATCTGTTTGTCTCACTGTAACTCGCTAACTAGGATCAATCTATTTAAGCTAACTAGCATCTGTTTGTCTTACTGCAACTCACTAAGCTCGCTAACTAGCATCTATCTATTTAAGCTAACTAGCATCTGTTTGTCTTACTGTAACTGGCTAAGCTCACTTACTAACATGTATCTATTTAAGCTAACTTGCATCTCTCTATCTAAGCTAGCTCACAACATCTATATATTTAAGCTAACTAGCATCTGTTTGTCTTACTGAAACTAGCATGTATCTATTTAAGATAACTTGCATCTCTCGATCTAAGCTTGCTCACAAGATCTATCTATTTCAGCTAACTAGCATCTGTTTGTCTTACTGTAACTAGCTAAGCTCGCTATCTAGCATGTATCTATTTAAGCTAAATTGCATCTCTCTATCTAAGCTTGCTCACAAGATCTATCTATTTAAGCTAACTAGCATCTGTTTGTCTTACTGTAACTGGCTAAGCTCACTTACTAACATGTATCTATTTAAGCTAACTTGCATCTCTCTATCTAAGCTACCTCATAACATCTATCTATTTAAGCTAACTATCATCTGTTTGTCTCACTGTAACTAGCCAAGCCAGCTTACTAGCATGTATCTTTTTAAGCTAACTTGTATCTCTCTATCTAAGCTACCTCATAACATCTATCTATTTAAGCTAACTATCATCTGTTTGTCTCACTGTAACTAGCTAAGCCAGCTTACTAGCATGTATCTTTTTAAGCTAACTTGTATCTCTCTATCTAAGCTAGCTCACAAAATCTATCTATTTAAGCTAGCTAACATCTGTTTGTCTTTCTGTAACTAGCTAAGCTCGCTTACGAGCATGTATCTATTTAAGCTAACTTGCATCTCTATCTAAGCTCACTCACAAGATCTATCTATTTAAGCTAACTAGCATTTGTTTGTCTTATTGTAACTAGCTAAGCTAGCTAACTAGCATGTATCTATTTAAGATAACTTGCATCTATCTGTCTAAGCTTGCTCACAACATCTATATATTTAAGCTTATTAGCATCTGTTTATCTTATTGTGACTAGCTAAGCTCGCTAACTAGCATGTATCTATTTAAGCTAACTGGCATCTCTCTATCTAAGCTAGCTCACAACATCTATATATTTAAGCTAATTAGCATCTGTTTATCTTACTGTGACCAGCTAAGCTCCCTAACTAGCATGGATCTATGTAAGCTAACTTGCATCTCTCTATCTAAGCTCGCTCACAACATCTATATATTTACGCTAGCTAGCATCTATTTCACTATCTATCTTTAGTTCTATCTGTTTATCTTTCTAAACTAGCTAAGCTAGCTAAAAGCATCTCTCCGTCTGTCTCATATTTGTTTTTGTTTTTTTAATTTAAATAATAAGTTAAAGTTTAAAAATGTCTGTGTTTAAAACTAAACTTGAGCTGTTTTTAATCATTTTATCACTTTTACTCTTGTTTCTAAGAATGATCAAATCTCTCATGTGTTCATGTGATTAATCATGTTTACGTTCACGTTCATACAGATTATAATAATCTCTGCTTCAGAACTCAATAACATACGAATAAATAATGATTAAATTATAATAATAATAATCGTAATAATTAGTCTTTGTCCTCAGGTTCATTTAGAGAAACATAATCCCATAAATCACACACAGGAGATCATGATGTCACTCTTTAATTCATGTTTATTTAAACTTTACAACAAAATGTCTTTAAATAAACAAAACAACAAAATCACAGAGAAAAAATTACTAAACATCGTCTTTAATCTAACTCTTCAATCTGCTTTTCTTTGTTAAATGTTCATCAATGAAGTTTTTACTTTTAATTTTTGTGATGTGATAAAGTTGTATTACTAACCTTTTATATAATGACATGAATAAATAATATAAATATAATTTAGAAATTAAAAAAATGTAAATAAATACATTATTTCTTTGGTTAAAAGTTCACTTTTGCAATTGTTTCCTTTTAAAAATGTTCAAACTGAGAGAAAAACAGTAGATTTCACTTGAGTTTGGTGAAAATAAACAGCAAATATCTCAGCCTCAATAATGAAGTCAACACACTCCAGGGGGCGCTCTGGTGTCACAGGATGTGTTTGTTCATAAGAATCAAAGAAATAAAGAAGAAAAAGTACAGATTTGTCATTTGCCAATCCATAATCTTAATCTCATTTATTCCCCGTTAACATCATTTTAAAGTAAAACTAATGTTAAAGTTTAAAAACATCATATTTTTGTGTGTGTGTGTGTGTGTGTGTATTATGGGATGTTGTTATTTTGCCCCCTAGCGACCATGGCTGTAGACTGTTACCAGTCAGTGCAGTTGCTACAGTAACAATCTAATGCCACGGTCACCATGGAGACAACAGGGCAGCTGCTGATTGGCTGTGGTTTGAGGACGAGGATGATGATGATGAAGGTGCAGCAGCAGCTTCAGTGTGTGTGTGTGTCTGTGTCAGAGTGTGTGTGTGTCTCTGAGTGTGTGTGTGTCAGAGTGTGTGTGTGTGTCTCTGAGTGTGTGTGTGTCAGTCATCAGTAGCCATGACTGTAGACTGTTACTGGACGGACACAGACTTGTTAACAGTAAGCAGTCTAGAGCCAAGGTGTTGATGAACTGACTGTTGACGACCAGCAGGGGCAGCAGAGAGTCACGTCAGTCTGTAGAGAAACAAACAAACATCATTTATCGCTGAAATATTATATCATTATATCAGTATTTAATCTTCTGTTTCACTTCCTTTCCTCTCTTCCTTCTCTTCCTCACTTCCTTCTCTTCCTCGTTTCCTTTCCTAACTTTCTTCTCATCCTCACTTCTTTCCTCACTTCCTTTCCTCTCTTCCTCACTTCTTTCCTCCCTTCTTTCTCTTCCTCACTTCCTTTCCTCAGTTCATTCTCTTCCTCACTTCCTTCCCTTCCTCACTTCCTTTCCTCACTTCCTTCTCTTCCTCACTTCCTTTCCTCACTTCATTCTCTTCCTCGCTTCCTTTCCTCACTTCCTTCTCTTCTTCACTTCCTTTCCTCACGTCCTTCTCTTCCTACACTTCCTTTCCTCACTTCATTCTCTTCCTCCTCTTCCTCCCTTCTTTCCTCGCTTCCTTCTCTTCCTCACTTCCTTTCCTCTCTTCCTCACTTCTTTCCTCTCTTCCTCACTTCTTTCCTCCCTTCTTTCTCTTCCTCACTTCCTTTCCTCAGTTCATTCTCTTCCTCACTTCCTTCCCTTCCTCACTTCCTTTCCTCACTTCCTTCTCTTCCTCACTTCCTTTCCTCACTTCATTCTCTTCCTCGCTTCCTTTCCTCACTTCCTTCTCTTCTTCACTTCCTTTCCTCACGTCCTTCTCTTCCTACACTTCCTTTCCTCACTTCATTCTCTTCCTCCTCTTCGTCACTTTCTTTCCTAATTTCCTTCTCTTCTTCACTTCCTTTCCTCACTTCCTTCTCTTCCTCACCTCCTTTCCTCTGTCTCTGTCCATGGTGCTGAAAACCTCTGAAGACTGAGGTCTGATCCTCACCGAACCAGAACTCTTTCTGTGATGCGTTCAGGGTCAGAAATACTGTAGGAATTTATGTCAGAATCTCTGAGAAACACTGAAGTGTGTTTGGTTTTTGACGACTCACTCAAAAAACCCAACAAAAATCACTTTATAAGACAAAGAGCATTAAAAAAACACTGAGATTAAAAGAAATAAAGAGAAAATCTCATCAAACTTCGGTTCAAATCAGATTTGAGCTGAAGAATCATATCATATAAGAAAAAACCTGACATTTTTCTGTGAAATCCTGACAAACAGCAGATTTTCAGTCTGAAAACACAGACCTGAGGCTGCGACGCGTTCATGCTCCACTTGTTTTTGTCGGGATTATTGATTTTCATGCAGATTATCTATGAGTCACAGAGACGCTGACGTTTGTCTGGTGTTTTTATATCAGCCGCCTCCTGATGATCCTTCTGATTCTTTAGCACATTTTTATTTGACTACTGATAAAGAAGCAAAAACACACACTTATATCTGTTAAAACGGTCCAGGATTAAAGTCTTCAGGGATTATGATCAATCCCAGCCACTTTTCTTCAGATTAGACCTGAATGGAGTTCTATTATTATATTATTATAGGAGCCGATGAGGTGAATACACATAATAATAATATTATCATAATAGGATTTTATAAATATATGCACATCTTTAATATCCAAACCATGAATTGGGATTATACATATGTTGTTAAATTCAGGATTAAGATGAAGTAAAAGCAGCAGAGAACAGAGGAAATAGATTATTAGTATATTTTAGTAAGTAGACAAACGAACAAACAGAGAAAGTTTGAGCGACTTAAGAATCAAAGTTCACCGGTTTTTCTTCATCATATTTTCAGTTTCAATCATCGACAAAAATGATTTCACGATAATCACACGGCGTCAAAACTTCTGCAAGAATATAAACTTCTTCACTTTATAGACTTTGACCACAGGGGGCAGCAGTGATTTCAGTGTAAATAATAACTCACTCAAAAAATCACTGCTTTAGCTTCATGTCGCATTCACAAAAAACAACTTAAGACAAAAAAAATAGCTGTAAATGAGTCGTAAAAACATTCATTTTCTATATTTAACTTTAAAGTTAATTTATAATCTAATCAAGATTATATAAAGTTTAAATTAAATATTGTCGATAACAGACCACTGAGAGTCTGTCTCTGTCCATGGTGCTGAAAACCTCTGAAGCCTGAGGTCTGATCCTCACAGAACCAGAACTTTCTCTGGACCTTCTTTTTTTTATTTTTTTTTATTTCACTCTTAAAAAGTTCCCCATAAACTCTAAACACTGTAGTACACATGTCAGGCCTGTATGTGGCGCTGTGATGCTGCTGCAGAAGATAAACTCTGGGATTACGACGTCAGAGTTATTTTATTTGTAAAGTGTTGTAACTTTGTTTAAATCATTTAATTCAGGCTCCACTGATGACATTCAGCACCATGGACAGAGACAGACACACACACAAACAGCTTCAATGATCAAAGTGAAAACAAAAACAAATCAACTTTATGTACATTTACGGTTAATTATTATACTTTCACATAATTTTTACTGAATTATTTTATTGTAAATTACCGTAAAAAATTTTTTTCCATCGTCCTAAAGTTGTATTTAATATTTAGTTGATTTTATAACCCTTATTTAAATAAATATATTTTTTTGACTGCAGTTCAGAAAGTGAAAATACGATCAAATGAATTTCTTTAAGAAAAGTTTTCTAAATGAAAAGAGAAGACGGAGAAAAGGTCAAATAACAACAGGATCAAATGTTTACAAACTGTTGAAACAATCGACCTGAATTTAAACGAAAAAAACAAATAAAAAGTATTAATACAAATCATTATTAGTACAGGATGTTATTTTGTAACACACTGTGTGACTTTAGTTGTAAATTCTGAGAAAAATCTACAGCTTTTTTAGTTTAAACACTGAGTTTTTGTTGCTGACGTTCAGCACCACGGACAGCGACTCAGCTTCAGCACCACGGACAGAGACACTGAGTCAAACTGAAACTAAAAACACTAGTGAGTTTACATTCACAGCAATTCACTTTGTGTTTATTTACAGCTAATTATTTTACTATTATACTATAATATACTATTATTATATTTTAATAATAATTTTAATAATAACTGTTCACATGCCATTTATTACAATTTTATAATAAATACATATATATATATAAATATTACTGTAATGATTCCTCTGTATCTTCCACAGTGATTTACAGTAAATTACAGTAACGCTGTAGATACAGTTGTTAATAACCGTTCAGTTTTATGTCACATGACTGTGATTCTGCAGTAAATACAGTATTTTACTGTAAATATCACGGCCGTAGTCATTTCATATAATAAAATATAAAAACACACAAATAAAAAAATATAGTATTATAATAAAATTGATGACAGAATTAAAGCCTGTGAAGTGAAAATAAAATGATTTACTGCGAAATTCACAGTTAAATTCAGTGAAATCCTGACGATGAATGAATGAAATTAATTTTTTTAACGTAACACATTCTTCATCATCATCATCATCATCATCATTGTGCTCACACGCATTTCTTTTTCTCTCTTGTCACCAGACTGACTGACATAAAATTAAGTAAATAAAACATTAAAGCAAAATTAAATACTTTAAAAGTACTGTAAAAAACTGTACTATACTGCATATACTCTATCTATGATAGTTATTGTACTCTGTGTGTGTGTGTGTAAAAAAGACTCTATACATTTACTATATATACATATGAGATGTTATAGTCTGTGTGTGAGTGTGTACATATCTAATAAAATGATACTGTGCATACAAACAGTATCTATATCTACACAGTATATATGTATTTATATATTTATATATGCACATACATAATAGATGTTATACTGCACACACACACACACACACACACACACACACACACACACACACACACACACACACACACACACACAGTGCGTCCTGTGTCTTTAAACCCCACTGAGCTGTGATTGGACGAGAGTCTGCATGTGCGCAGGAGTGACGCAGGAGTGACGTCATCACTGACGACACGCACACACACACACACACACACACACACACACACACACACACACACACACACACACACACACACAGATGTGGATCAGTGACTGTGATCCACATTTAGACTCTGACCGTGTTATTGATTTAATGATTTATTTATTTAAAAATACACGGATTAAACCTTTAAATCAGAGAAAGAGGAGGATGATGATAGAGAGAGAGAATAAAAGAGAAGAAGAAGCTGAGGTCGTGATTGTGTTTGTCTGCAGTCTGGTTAACATTCACTCAGCGTCTCCCCCCCCCCCCACACACACCACACACACACTCTCAAAGTGACTCACACTGCAGTAACTTCAGCTCCATCTCTGCAAACACACACACACACACACACACACACACACACACACAGTCACGCAGCATCCATTTCAACTCCAGCTCCTCTCTTTTCACCACGTATGTGTGTGTATATATGTACATATACATCATATACTGTATATATATCATATATATGTGTATATATATGATCTATACACACACACACACACAGTTTCTGCTTTGACAAAGGAGAATTCTTTCAAAATAAAATACCTCCGCCGTGACCAAAAACACATTTTAAACAGTCAATAATGACCCGGAGTTCCTTCAAAATAAAACAAAGACGCGTCAGAATAAAATTGAAGGAAAACTTACCTGTGATTTTCCTGATTTAACGTCAAACTAAAACACTTTTATCCTCAAACGTCGACGACGTCGTCGCCTTTTCTCTTGTTTTTAATGAACGAAGAATCTTCTCCTTTTTTCCTTCTCCATAAAAAGACTTTATCTCTCCTCCTTCCTCCTCCTCTTTCTTCTTCCTCCTGCTGCTGAAACCCTGCTCCTCTTCTGCTGCTTCTTATACACACTCTGTTATAGTAGTAGTGATGAGGAGGAGGAGGAGGAGGAGGAGGAGGAGGAGGAGGAGACACTCATTCATTCACAACACCGTCACCGACATCACTGGAGCCATGTACGTGGACTCTGACGTCACCGAGGAAATTTAGTCAACAGGACGACGTTAAAGGTTCCCGCTCAGGGAGGGAGGAGGAGGAGGAGGAGGAGGAGGAGGAGGAAGAGGAGGAGGAGGAGGAGGAGGAGGAGGAGGAGGAGGAGGAGGAGGAAGTGAGGGGGAGGAAGTGTGAGCGGAACAATCACAACAACAGTGATTCAAACCTCTGGACACACATTGATTTATCGGTCAGCAGAGGTTTTAAAGGGTCCTCTGCTGCCCCGTGTGGTCACCGTGTGTCGCTGAGGTCAATCTGAACGGAGCCGAATTTTACAAAATAAGACATTTGACGTGAGTGATGGAGGCAGCAGTGGATCAACGGCTCCTGTGACCTGTGATCTGTGCTGTGATGTTAAAATCACCGGCTTTCTCAACGGGCTTTGGTGTGGGAGAGTGAGTGGTTTACAAAGTGACGCAAAGTTCAAACTATGATAATCTACGATGTCTTGTTCACGTCTTTATCTTTAACTGTTAGACAGACTTTAACATCAGGAAAATGAAGTTTGTAAAACCACTCACTCTCCCACACCAAAGCCCATACAGAAAACCAGTGATTTTAGCTCACAGGGACGCAGGAGCTGCTGGTCCTCTGCTGCCTTCGGTGGTCACTTTGTGTCATTAAAGTAATAGTGAGCGACTTTGGTGTGTGAGAGTGGGTGACTTTGGTGTGGGAGAGTGAGTGACTTTGGTGTGGGAGAGTGAGTGACTTTGGTGTGAGAGAGTGAGTGACTTTGGTGTGAGAGAGTGAGTGACTTTGGTGTGGGAGAGTGAGTGACTTTGGTGTGGGAGAGTGAGTGACTGGTGTGAGAGAGTGAGTGACGTTGGTGTGGGAGAGTGAGTGACTTTGGTGTGGGAGAGTGAGTGACTTTGGTGTGGGAGAGTGAGTGACTTTGGTGTGAGAGAGTGAGTGACTTTGGTGTGAGAGAGTGAGTGACTTTGGTGCGGGAGAGTGAGTGACTTTGGTGCGGGAGAGTGACTTTGGTGTGAGAGAGTGAGTGACTTTGGTGTGGGAGAGTGAGTGTGACTTTGGTGTGGGAGAGTGAGTGACTTTGGTGTGAGAGAGTGAGTGAGTTTGGTGTGGGAGAGTGAGTGACTTTGGTGTGGGAGAGTGAGTGACTTTGGTGTGAGAGAGTGAGTGACTTTGGTGTGAGAGAGTGAGTGACTTTGGTACGGGAGAGTGAGTGACTTTGGTGTGAGAGAGTGACTTTGGTGTGAGAGAGTGAGTGACTTTGGTGTGGGAGAGTGAGTGTGACTTTGGTGTGGGAGAGTGAGTGACTTTGGTGTGAGAGAGTGAGTGAGTTTGGTGTGGGAGAGTGAGTGACTTTGGTGTGGGAGAGTGAGTGACTTTGGTGTGAGGGAGTGAGTGGTTTATAAACGTCAGTGTCGTTTTTATATATTGTTATATACATATAAAAGTTTATCGTTCGTTCTATAGTTTGTTCGTTATATCGTTCGTTCGGTCCATATAATATAAATCCAGTGGAGTTTCTGCCTCTTCACTGCACTCATTCTCTTCTTCTTCTTCTTGTCTTTTCTTGTGTTAAATAAATCAGCGACAGTGTCCTTTAAAGCTCGATCATCTTCACAGATGTTTAAACGTCATTCAAACGTGGTCGTGATGATTAAATGACGGCTGATGATGCAGAGTGTGTTCGTCTTCTCCTCCTCAGGTTCAGCCTTCTTCTTTTCTCTGATTCTCTGATTCTCTGAATCCACATTAGATTCTTTTTTATTCCGTGACAGAATCAAACCTCTGCAGCAGCAGCAGAGATGATGATGATTCACTTGTTTAAGCGTAAGCAGTGGAATCACAGAGAGGAAGCAGGTAAATAAATGATCGACGACGACGCTGACACATGACGAGCAGATGCTCATGTTCAACTGTTTCCACGTCGTCAACGTTTCTTTGTGTTTGACCAAATAATACGAATAATAAGCAAAAATACAGTGAATCCTGAGGTCGTTGGTGACTTTAAACAGAGCATTTTTATGCTTAAAAAGAAGCTGGAAGCTAGAAAGACCTTTTTCCCTCAGGACATTGAAGTTTTTAAACCTCTTTTTGTCCCCGCACCAAAGTCACTCACTCTCTCACACCAAAGTCACTCACTCTCTCACACCAAAGTCACTCACTCTCCCACACCAAAGTCACTCACTCTCCCACACCAAAGTCGCTCACTCTCACACACCAAAATCGCTCACTCTCACACACCAAAGTCACTCACTCTCTCACACCAAAGTCACTCACTCTCTCACACCAAAGTCACTCACTCTCCCACACCAAAGTCACTCACTCTCCCACACCAAAGTCACTCACTCTCTCACACCAAAGTCACTCACTCTCCCACACCAAAGTCGCTCACTCTCACACACCAAAGTCACTCACTCTCTCACACCAAAGTCACTCACTCTCCCACACCAAAGTCACTCACTCTCCGACACCAAAGTCCATAGAGTAAACCAGTGATTTTAACATCACAGCACACAGGAGTTCACAGGAGTTGTTGATCCACTGCTGCCTCGTGTGGTCACTCTGTGTCACTGCTGCCTCCATCACTAACTTACAATGACTGATTTTAGTGAATTCAGCTTTTAAAATATTTACTTTAGACTTAACTCAGTGACACAAAGTGACCACACGAGGCAGCAGAGGACCAGCAGCTCCTGTGTCCCTGTGAGCTAAAATCACTATTTTTTTCTATGGACTTTGGTGTGGATGAGTGAGTGACTTTGGTGTGAGAGAGTGACTTTGGTGTGGGAGAGTGAGTGACTTTGGTGTGAGGAGAGTGAGTGACTCTGGTGTGGGAGAGTGAGTGACTTTGGTGTGAGAGAGTGAGTGACTCTGGTGTGGGAGAGTGAGTGACTTTGGTGTGAGAGAGTGACTCTGGTGTGGGAGAGTGAGTGACTTTGGTGTGAGAGTGAGTGACTCTGGTGTGGGAGAGTGAGTGACTCTGGTGTGAGAGAGTGAGTGACATTGGTGTGGGAGAGTGAGTGACTTTGGTGTGGGAGAGTGAGTGACTTTGGTGTGGGAGAGTGAGTGACTTTGGTGTGGGAGAGTGAGTGACTTTGGTGTGAGAGAGTGACTTTGGTGTGGGAGAGTGAGTGACTTTGGTGTGAGAGAGTGACTTTGGTGTGGGAGAGTGAGTGACTTTGGTGTGAGGAGAGTGAGGGACTTTGGTGTGAGGAGAGTGAGGGACTTTGGTGTGAGAGAGTGAGTGACTCTGGTGTGGGAGAGTGAGTGACTTTGGTGTGAGAGAGTGACTCTGGTGTGGGAGAGTGAGTGACTTTGGTGTGAGAGTGAGTGACTGGTGTGGGAGAGTGAGTGACTTTGGTGTGGGAGAGTGAGTGACTTTGGTGTGAGGAGAGTGAGTGACTTTGGTGCGAGAGAGTGAGTGACTTTGGTGCGGGAGAGTGAGTGACTTTGGTGCGGGAGAGTGAGTGACTTTGGTGCGGGAGAGTGAGTGACTTTGGTGCGGGAGAGTGAGTGACTTTGGTGCGAGAGAGTGAGTGACTTTGGTGTGGGGAGAGTGAGTGGTTTACAAACTTCAGTAAAAGATAAAGACGTGAACGTGTTCTTAAGACATTGTATATTTAAACTGATGTAGATATCATTTGATATATTTCTGTTAAGGGGCTGAAAACTGAAGTTTGTAAACCACTCACTCTCCCACACCAAAGTCACTCACTCTCACACACCAAAGTCACTCACTCTCCCACACCAAAGTCCATAGAGTAAACCAGTGATTTTAACATCACAGGAGTTGTTGAACCTTATTTTGTCAAATTCAGCTTTCAAAATATGATGTGATTTCAACATTCCTCAGTGACACAAAGTGACCACACGAGGCAGCAGAGGACCAGCAGCTCCTGTGTCCCTGTGAGCTAAAATCACTGGTTTTCTCTATGGACTTCGGTGTGGGAGAGTGAGTGGTTTCCAACAAGTTTGTCAGTCTTAATCTGACCATTTTATTGGGTGAGTCCATTCACTAACTGATAAAATCACAATTCAAAACCACTAAAGTGTGATTTTAAAGCCTCCAAATAACAGGAAATGATGAATAATTTTAGTTTTATAACAAAACAAAAAAACCCTCTCTCTTTAACACAGAGAGTTTTGAATCTGTTGACGTGGTGAGATGAACGTTGAGGCAGCGTTCCAACTCTTTCTTCATCCTGTTCCAAATCCTCAGCTCTGCCAAAAAACAACAACAACAACAACAAAGAAATGATCCAACGTTTTAACATCGTCATATCACACGTAATCTGAGAGGAAACCTGAGGGATTATTCACAGGGTTCTGTGTTTCTGAAGAAGAGACAGAATAAACTGTTGAAACAGTTCAAAGTGGGCGGAGTCATCGTAGCACGGCTGACGTAACTGTGATGTCGTTGTTTAACACAAACTACAGTGACTTATAAAACTGTTGTTTTGGTTGAATGTGAATCATTAAACAGATTTGTTGACAGAACGGTTCAGTTCTTCAGATTCTGAACTGAAATACAACTGAACGATCGATGTCTATCTGTCGATCATTCGTTTGTTTATTCATTCGTTTTGTAGCTCGTTCTGTCATTCGTTCGTTCGTTCTATCTATCGTTTGGTCAATCTATCGATCATTGATTCGTTCAATCGTTCATTCTATCCTTCGCTCTGTCGTTCATTCTATCGTTCGTTCTATCATTTGTTCGGTTTCGTTCATTCGTTCGTTCTATCTTTGTACTGCCTATCGTTCATGTCTTCTATCGTTCGTTCAAACTATCGTTCATTCGTTCTATCGTTTGTTTGTTCAATTGTTCGTTCTATCGTTTGTTCAATCGTTTGTTCTATCATTCATTCCATAGTTTGTTCTATCATTTGTTCGCTTTATCGTTCGTTCTATCGTTCGTTCGTTCTATAATTTGTTCTGTTTCGTTCATTCATTCGTTCTATCGTTTGTACTGTCTATCGTTCATGTCTTCTATCGTTTGTTCAATCTATCGTTCATTCGTTTGTTTGTTCAATCGTTCGTTCTATCGTTCGTTCAATCGTTCATTCTATTGTTCGTTCGTTCAATCGTTCGTTCTATTGTTCGTTCCATCGTGCGTTCTATCGTTCGCTCAATCGTTCATTCTATCGTTCGTTCAATCGTTCGTTCTATCGTTTGTTCTAGTATTTGTTCTATAGTTGGTTCATTCTATCTATCTATCGTTCGTTTGTTCGTTCGTTCGTATATTCTATCGTGTGTTCATTATACTTATCGTTCTATCATTTGTTTATTCAATCGTTTGTTTGTTCAATCTTTCGTTCCTTTGTTGTATCGTAAGTTCTATAGTTTGTTCTGTCTATCATTTGTTCGCTTTATCGCTTGTATTATCATTCGTTCATTCGTTCTATCATTTGTTCTATCGTTCGTTCATTCGTTCTATCATTTGTTCTATCGTTCGTTATATCATCAATTGTTCGTTCTATAGTTTGTTCGTTATATCGTTCGTGCTATAGTTTGTTGGTTCTATCGTTCATTCTATAGTTTGCTCGTTATATAGTTTGTTCGTTATATCATTCTTTCTATAGTTTGTTGGTTCTATCGTTCGTTCGGTCCATCTTTCATCCATCGTCGTCTTCTCTTTTTTCGACTCTTGGTAAAACAACAAATCTAATGTTGTTCTGTGGCTGCTGCTAAAAATTATGTAAATATAATGTAGTTTGTCAGTTTGTATTATATAAATAAATACTGTATATACTGTGTATATATATATATATATACATATATATATATATATATATATATATATATATATATATATATATATATATATATATATATATATATGTATATATCATGAGGCTAAAGACGATATAAATGTGTTTTAAATCACCCTCTCACCTCCTCCTCCTTCTCTGTGGTCGTCTTTAAAGACACCATACGCTGCTTCTCGCTCTCATCAACTCCTGCTTAATATTTCATCTCTAATCAAAGATGGAGTCGATCACGACGTCTCGTTCACAAACAGCAGCTGCATCAGCCATGAATTAATGATGAGACACGAACATGAGTACGTCACAGAGAAGAAGAAGAAGAAGAAGATGAAGAAGAAGAACTCGTCTTCTCTCTTTTCACCTCCAGCTTCTTTTATTTTCTCTCTGATTCACCAGTTTTTTCATCTGCTGTTTTTCCTCAAACACTAAAAACAAACCAAATATTCTTTCACTGATTTAAATCTTTCTGTTTTAAGAGAAAGAAAAAGCTTCTGTTTTCAGGCTGTAATCTGCTTTAAAACTACACTGTAAAAAACAGCCTGAGAAATCTAACATTAGTATATTAATTAGTATTAATATTAGAATAGTCAAATATTCTTCTATAGATTTACATTTTATTGTTTAAAGAGAAAAAAATAGGAAAGCTCATTTTATTTGACTAGAATTCTTAAAACTAGCTTGAAAATCTCAACAATTCTAAATGTGATGTTCATTAAAATGAGGAAAAACAAGATAAAATTTTAATTTTAATTATATTAATAATTTTAAAACAGCCCGACTACAAAGAGTAGTGATTTAAGTATTTCTTATTTTAAGAGAAATTCATTAAAAACTTTCTATCAAACTTTTAAAAATAAATCTATCTACTTTCAGACTTTAATGTTGTTTAAAACAAGAATAAAAGTGGCGAAGATTCACATTTTAAAGTATTTTCTGAAACGTTTGTATAATAAGAGCTTTTATTAGAAGAACTGAAGAGTTTTACATCCGTTCGTTCGTTCTATCGTTTGTTCGTCCTACGTTCCGAAGTCTCGTCCCGAAGTCTCGTCCTCAAGTCTCGTCCCGAAGTCTCATCTCAAAGTCTTTTCCTGAAGATTTGTACTGAAGTCTTGTCCCGAAGTCTCGTCCCGAAGTCTCGTCCCGAAGTCTCGTCCTGAAGTCTCATCTCGAAGTCTTTTCCTGAAGATTTGTACTGAAGTCTCGTCCCGAAGTCTCGACCTGAAGTCTCGTCCCAAAGTCTCGTCCCGAAGTCTCGTCCCGAAGTCTCGTCCCGAAGTCTCGTCCCGAAGTCTCGTCCCGAAGTCTTGTCTCTTTAAGATTTGTCCAGAAAGCTCTTGTTAAAGTCTCGTCCTGAAGACTTGTCCCAAAGTCTCGTCTCGAAGTCTCGTTTTCAAGTCTCGTCCCGGAGTCTCAACTGAAGTCTCATCCTCAAATTGTCCTGAAGTCTCGTCCTGAAGTCTCACGTCAACGTCGCTTATAATTATCAACATTTTCCTTTTATTCAGTTTACGATAAAGTAAAAGTCGTTTTCTGACGTTAATTCTCTTTTAAATTTGGTTTTTATCTTTGTGAGTTTTTCATATTTTCACTTAAAACAAGAACAAGAACACGTCTGTTTATTCATCACAACATCAGCTCTGCTCATGAATGTTTCATCACACACACTCACACACTCACACACTCACACACACACACACACACACACACACACACATTGATTAAACTGCAGACGTGACTTCAGGTGTCGGGCAACGTTAAAAAAGAGAGAGGTTTATATTCTGACGTTAAAGTGACTCATGTGTACGATGTTTTTCTGCCGACGTGACTCACATCAGATGTTGTTGTGTGTGTGTGTGTGTGTTTGTTTGTGTGTGTGTGTGTCTGTGTGTGTGTGAGTTTGTGTCACTTGTTCAGACTTTAGTTTGAACCAGATCTGATCTTCCTGACCAGCTGTGATCAGATCTGAGTCATGTGGCGCCACCTACCGCCGTCTACCAATCATTGCGGTCAGTAGAGTCTCTGCTGACGAGCAACCACGGGTTGAACCAGTTACGTCTGAGCTACAAAAAGGCGGAGAAAACCAAACCTAAAAGATCTCGGTATTTTTTATTTTGTGTAGTAACCGTTTTTGGCCACATTCTTACATATGGCGCCTTTAAATGTCTTGTTGTGGGCAGATTGAGGGCCGTCTCTACTGCCCCCTACTGTCAGTCACGGTGCTTTTTCCGTTACTCAGTTATAGTTGGACTCGACTCTGTAAAACAAACGTGTTTAATGATTCACTTTCACCCAAAACAACTGCTTTACACGTCACTGAAGTTAGTGTTTGTGTCGCGGAGAAAACCACGATATCGCGGAAAGTTTCACTGCGATGACTCCGCCCACTTTGAGGAGGAAGAGGAGGAGCTATGAAGTCACGGGAAATTACTTTTCTATGAAACATCTCTACGATCTTCTTTCTTCTTCTTCTTCCTCTGAGACGTCACTGACTGAAGCTCCATACGTACACTCGGGGCCCCCTGCTGGCCGCCGCCGTGTACTGCAACACGCCACGGCTGCTGCGAATGATGTGAAGATGTTTGGATGTTTTCTGTGATTCTGTCGCTCACAGAACATCAACGTGGTGTAAACATCGTGACACCTTCGTCCCAAAGTCTCGTCTCAAAGTCTGGTCCTGAAGATTTGTACTGAAGTCTCGTCCTGAAGTCTCGTCCCGAAGTCTCGTCCCGAAGTCTCGACCTGAAGTCTCGTCCCGAAGTCTGGTCCTGAAGATTTGTACCGAAGTCTCGTCCTGAAGATTTGTACCGAAGTCTTGTCCTGAAGTCTTGTCCCAAAGTCTCGTCTCGAAGTCTCGTCCTCAAGTCTCATCCTCAAGTCTCGTCCCGGTGTCTCATCCTCAAATTGTCGGAGGCGGAGCTATGAAGTCACGGGAAATTACTTTTCTATGAAACATCTCTACGATCTTCTTTCTTCTTCTTCTTCCTCTGAGACGTCACTGACTGAAGCTCCATACGTACACTCGGGGCCCCCTGCTGGCCGCCGCCGTGTACTGCAACACGCCACGGCTGCTGCGAATGACGCGAAGATGTTTGGATGTTTTCCGTGATTCTGTCGCTCACAGAACATCAAGGTGGTGTAAACATCGTGACACCTTCGTCCCAAAGTCTCGTCTCAAAGTCTGGTCCTGAAGATTTGTACTGAAGTCTCGTCCCGAAGTCTCGTCCCGAAGTCTCGTCCCGAAGTCTCGTCCCGAAGTCTCGTCCCGAAGTCTCGACCTGAAGTCTCGTCCCGAATTCTGGTCCTGAAGATTTGTACCGAAGTCTCGTACCGAAGTCTCGTCCTGAAGATTTGTACCGAAGTCTTGTCCTGAAGTCTTGTCCCAAAGTCTCGTCTCGAAGTCTCGTCCTCAAGTCTCGTCCCGGTGTCTCATCCTCAAATTGTCGGAGGCGGAGCTATGAAGTCACGGGAAATTACTTTTCTATGAAACATCTCTACGATCTTCTTTCTTCTTCTTCTTCCTCTGAGACGTCACCGACTGAAGCTCCATACGTACACTCGGGGCCCCCTGCTGGCCGCCGCCGTGTACTGCAACACGCCACGGCTGCTGTGAATGACGCGAAGATGTTTGGATGTTTTCTGTGATTCTGTCGCTCACAGAACATCAACGTGGTGTAAACATCGTGACACCTTCGTCCCAAAGTCTCGTCTCAAAGTCTGGTCCTGAAGATTTGTACTGAAGTCTCGTCCTGAAGTCTCGTCCCGAAGTCTCGTCCCGAAGTCTCGTCCCGAAGTCTCGACCTGAAGTCTCGTCCCGAATTCTGGTCCTGAAGATTTGTACCGAAGTCTCGTACCGAAGTCTCGTCCTGAAGATTTGTACCGAAGTCTTGTCCTGAAGTCTTGTCCCAAAGTCTCGTCTCGAAGTCTCGTCCTCAAGTCTCGTCCCGGTGTCTCATCCTCAAATTGTCGGAGGCGGAGCTATGAAGTCACGGGAAATGACTTTTCTATGAAACATCTCTACGATCTTCTTTCTTCTTCTTCTTCTTCCTCTGAGACGTCACTGACTGAAGCTCCATACGTACACTCGGGGCCCCCTGCTGGCTGCCGCCGTGTACTGCAACACGCCACGGCTGCTGTGAATGACGCGAAGATGTTTGGATGTTTTCCGTGATTCTGTCGCTCACAGAACATCAACGTGGTGTAAACATCGTGACACCTTCATCTCTGCGGTCTGAACACACACACACACACCATCCATCCTCACACACACACACACACACAGCACATGACTCATCCAGATGACTCACCCACCCCACACACACACACACACACACACACACACACACACACACACACACACACACACACACACACACACACACACACACACACACACACACACCTCTGTATTACCTCCCCTGCCTAACCTTGACTGGTTTTGTGAGCGAGAGCTGAGATCTTCAGCTTCTCCTCCTCCATTTCTTCTTCTTCTGCACAGAAAAAACAGAAATATAAGCATTATATGATCATATAATAAACATTATTAGATAATATAATAAACATTATGTGTACATTCATATAAAAACCTCACTTTTTGACATTATGGTCTGAAGAATCAACATTTATTTAACAGTTAAAATGTGTGTTTGACTCATTTTTTAAACCTGGTTCAAATGATATAAAAGTTTATATCAGATGCTGCTTTTATTTCAATATCCTGCAGATTCAGGTTTGTTTAGATCATTGGTTCTCAAAGTGCGGCCCGGGGCCCAATGACGGCCCACAGAAACATTTCTGGCGGCCCCACAGTGAATTACAGTTGGTAGTTTTAATCCAGGAGCATTTAACTAAGCTTGTTAAATGTTTATTGGACATTACTGGATACAGACCAATAAGTGTAAACACAAATACTGGGTATTTACCTGGTTTCTATATGGTGAATTTTAGTGTATTATTGTGTTATAAGCTGGTAATAAGCAGGTAGCTACAGCCCCCAATTACTAGCTATTTACCCAGTAAATATATGGTAACAGAAATGTGTTACTTGGTATTAACCTGTATTTAGAAGGTAAGAACAATGGCCAAAATACTGGGTAATTACCCAGTAAATTATAAAGCGTTATTATATTAACGCTTATATTACTTAACGCTAAACTGGTCATTAAAGTTATTACAAAAGGGATTTATTTCTGTTTTTTTTTCTGTTTTTTCCCTTTGGCGGCTCTCAGTCCAATGTTCCTAAATTGGCCTCAGGTATCAGAACGTTGAGAACCCCTGTTTTAGACCTAATATTTGAGAACAGCAGCATCTGAAATCCAGAGAACTTCAATCCTGCTTCAGCAGAACATTCTTGAAATCACTCAGTTTTACCATCTTACATCAACGTGCAGCATCTGCCTGGACAGGTTGCGGTGAAAGGAAACACTTAAACACTTGTGTTTCACGATCTTAGACACAAACGGAATTAATCCTGATCTGTGAAGATGTGGCTCAGATAATCTCCTCGTTAATCCTCGTCTGATGGTGTGTGATTGTGTGAATTTAATCTTCACTAAAACCTTAAAAACAAAACATATCATATCTAAATCTTGACTTTAAGTTTTGGGAAATTCTGTGAATGTGTTTGAGGGAAACAATCAAAGTCTCTATTACGACTGAAATCACAATATAAATGATGACAAAAACATGATGTAATATTAAAATGACCAGGATTTGGGGAAAATTCAGCAAATTTCACAGATTAAGGTCTTTTTTTCATCTTCTCCTCATTTTAATAATATTAATATTATACATTCATAATAAATGTGGTGTGGACTGAGAAGTGTAATGCTGCCCCCTAGAGTTTGAAGTTCTCAATCACAGTTCTTCATCAACTGCAGCTCAAAATTCCCCTCGTTCATTTCTCCTCATCCTTAATCTGTCTGGATTATTATTCCTCACTTTCTCTTTTCACTAAATCCATAATCTGGATCAGATTCAGATGAAACTTAATCTTAAATATTTCAAGGCAAAGAAACCCAAACACTAGGTGTCAGTAGAGAGAGAAGAAGCAGGTTTTAGAGATGTGCAGCATCTGCCTGGACAGGTTGTGGTGAAAGGAAAGACTTAAACACCTGTGCTTTACATTTAAATTGAAGCTAAATCCGTAATCTGGATTAGATCCTCATGAAAGTCTCAGTCTCATGGTCGAGATCTTTCTTTTCATTTCACACTTTTGCAGATTAAAAGTGAGCGGGATTTATTGAGTGTTTTGTGACGTCATCAGTGGAAAATTTCTTACTAAAATTGAATGGGATTATTTTTGTGTGATCACCAAAAATCCAGATTGATCCAGATTAAGCCACGCCCACTCACTTTAGTGAAACTCTCTGTTATCAAACCACTTGTTTTACAAACATGTAGAAAAGTCACATTTCCACATTATGTTAATCTCGGTTTTAACGTCAATCTGCTCTCTGTCTCCCCCTGTGTCTGTCAGTGGTACTGCAGCCTTCTTTTCTACTTCGCAGTTTTAAATCGAGGTAAAAACACATATAAAGACGCATTTAAACAGTTACTCACCGACGTTATGATCACGATGAAAAAGAGAAACTGTTTTCACTCTTTTCTTCACATTTGTCTTTTTTTTTCCTCATGTTTCCAGACATTATTTTCCAAAATAATGATATAAAGAGAAGAAATTTGTCCTTTTCATTTCTTCTTCAGTTCTTCTTCAGTCATCTGTGTCCAATATTCTGAGTTCAACACAAACACACAGATTAGATTCAGGATCTAATCCAATAACAAACAGAAAAAAACTAATTTTTTAACATGAATTTTTGCATCTGTGTGATTTACTTCAATCCACAGTTTTGGTTTTCTTTGGATTGTTTTGTTCTAAACTAAAATTGGATAAAGAAACATGTGAAATGTAATATATGTGTATATATATATGAGGCTGTGTCGAAATAAAACGTAAGAAACGTTAATTTACACGTCTATGAATGTACAAGATAGACAAATTATTGACTGTTAAGAGTCTGAATGTAGAATATCAGTGTTGTTGTGAGTGAAGTCCACCAGCAGGGGTCAGTATTGCTCTGACAGAACGAGATGATTTCACTTCCTCAGCGTTATCTCGTCGTTCCTCTTCAGCTCCGTCGTCTCTTTCTCTTTTGAACGAAGGACGTCGACGTCTTCTTTTCCTTCTCTTTGGTCTCCTTCACACGACCTTCACCATGTTTTCATCGTGTTTTCATGACGCAGAGACTGAAGAAAAAAGAAAACCTCTGTGTTTTCTGCAGAGGAAACACACACATGAAAGTCTGAGCCTCGTGTTTATTTAATAACACACACACACAGAATACACAGCCGCTTTATTAGCTACACCTGTTCACCTTCCTGTTAACTCAAATATAAGATTTCATTTTAAAATCTCATGATTTTCAAACCCACAGAGAAGAAACTCCCTGTTTTCACAGTCGGACTAAATTATAATTCTAGACGTCTTGCGTCAGTGGATTTGACCGCTGATGATCTGATCTGAGCCAAAGTTTTCCAGAAAATGCAATAAAAAATAAATTAAATTAAATTAAAATAAATAAAACTGACAAAATAAAAGCACAGAGACAAAACAAAGATTTTCTCACACAAAACTAAACTGATGACGATGATGTCACATATACTGACTTTCACTGTAATGTAACAATAAAGTTATCTTGAATCACAGTTTAGTCCAGCTAACGTCATAGTCTGACTAAGACGGACAATCAGACATGGACAGTGCAGGAGTAATCAGACTGTGATTCACATAATCCAGTATTCTTAATGTCACGCAAACACATTAGTCCGACTAAAGTCGAGCTAGTCTTAGTCAGACTAAGACAATAATCCAGTTTTCTTAAAGTCACGTAAACACGTTAGTCCGACTAAGATCGAGCTAGTCTTAGTCGGACTACAGTGTTTACATGACATGAAGAAAACTGGATTATTGTCTTAGTCTGACTAAGACTTGCTCAACTTTAGTTGGACTAATTTGTTTATGTGACTTTAAGAAAACTGGATTATTGTCTTAGTCTGACTAAGACTAGCTCGACTTTAGTTGGACTAACGTGTTTACGTGACTTTAAGAAAACTGGATTATTGTCTTAGTCTGACTAAGACTAGCTCGACTTTAGTCGGACTAATGTGTTTGCGTGACATTAAGAATACTGGATTATTGTCTTAGTCTGACTAAGACTTGCTCAACTTTAGTCGGACTAACGTGTTTACGTGACATTAAGAATACTGGATTATTGTCTTAGTCTGACTAAGACTAGCTCAACTTTAGTCGGACTATCGTGTTTGCGTGACATTAAGAATACTGGATTATTGTCTTAGTCTGACTAAGACTAGCTCGACTTTAATCGGACTAACGTGTTTACGTGACTTAAAGAGAACTGGATTATTGGCTTAGTCTGACTAAAATCAGACTTTGAAGCCTTGATGTCATACATCATTTTATTTTTCCCTCCATATTTTTGAAGCGATAATATTATTATTCAGCCTAAGCCCCGCCCCTCTAGATTCCCTGGTCGTGAGTACAGTAGCTTCTTCTGTTCCTCGAGTAATTTTGGTGGGAAATGCGCCGAGGTTTTTCAAAATCCCGGCTACAAAAATGGCTACAGAGATGAACCTCTAGAGGGCGACGGTGTCTTCTTCTGTGGTTTGATTTTGTCGCCCTGTAGCTGCACATTGATGATGTTGACGATCAGTTTTCTGCGTCAAAAACAAAACAAAAAAGCAGATCTGAGTCACTTCAGCGCGCTAATGTGAAGCTAACCTTTATGTTAGCGCGTCAGATGAGCGTCCCCTTGCTTCTTTTGGTGTCCCGTGTACCTAATAAAGTGGCAGCGTTTCACTGTACACGTATACATTGATTCAAGATAAAGTTATCTTGAATCACTCAGTACGTTTACATGAACAGTTTAATCTGGCTAACGTCATAGTCTGACTAAGACTCGTGTCTGTCTACGTGAGGGTCAAAGACCGGGAGGACATTTTGAGTTGGAGTAATCAGACTATGAGTATGTTAGTCCGACTAAAGTCGAGCTAGCCTTAGTCGGACTAACATACTCATAGTCCGATTACTCCAAATGACATGTTTATGTGACATTAAGAAAACTGGATTATTGGCTTAAAAATCAGACTTTTAAGCCAATAATCCAGTGGGAGATGCGCCAAGGTGTACCTAATAAAGTGGCAGTGTTTCACTGTACACGTATAAATTTACAATAAAGTTATCTTGAATCACTCAGTACGTTTACATGAACAGTTTAATCCGGCTAACGTCATAGTCTGACTAAGACTCATGTTTGTCTACGTCAGGGTCAAAGACCGGGGAGGACATTTTGATTTGGAGTAATCTGACTATGAGTCACATGATCCAGGTATGTTAGTCCGACTAAGACTAGCTCGACTTTAGTCGGACTAACGTGTTTAAGTGACATTAAGAAAACTGGATTATTGGCTTAGTCTGAAATGCGCCAAGGTTTTTCAAAATCCCGGCTAAATTCGAAAAGTTCCTGCGGTAGAAAAATGGCTACAGAGATGAACCTCTAGAGGGCGACGGTGTCTTCTTCTGTGGTTTGATTTTGTCGCACTGTAGCTGCACATGGATGATGTTGACGATCAGTTTGAGTCACTTCAGCGCGCTAATGTGACGCTAACCTTTATGTTAGCGCGTCAGACGAGCGTCCCCCCTGCTTCGTCAGGAGTCCCGTGTACCTAATAAAGTGGCAGTGTTTCACTGTACACATATACATTGACAATAAAGTTATCTTGAATCACTCAGTACGTTTACATAAACAGTTTAATCTAGCTAATGTCATAGTCTGACTAAGACTCGTGTCTGTCTACGTCAGGGTAAAAGATTGGGGGAGGACATTTTGGTTTGGAGTAATCGGACTATGAGTATGTTAGTCCGACTAAAATCGAGAATAAACATACTCAAAGTCCGATTACTCCAAATGACATGTTTATGTGACATTAAGAAAACTGGATTATTGGCTTAAAAGTCAGACTTTTAAGCCAATAATCCAGTGGGAGATGCGCCAAGGTTTTTCAAAATCCCGGCTACAAAAAATGGCTACAGAGATGAACCTCTAGAGGGCGACGGTGTCTTCTTCTGTGGTTAGATTTTGTCGCCCTGTAGCTGCACATTGACGATGTTGACGATCGGTTTTCTGCGTCAAAAACAAAACAAGAAAGCAGATCTGAGTCACTTCAGCGCGCTAATGCGACGCTAACCTTTATGTTAGCGCGTCAGACGAGCGTCCCCCCCCCCCCCCCCTGCTGCTGCCTAGTCAGGAGTCCCGTGTACCTAATAAAGCGGCGGCGTGTTGAAACCCCCGGCGCTGTGTGGTCGCACATTCCTGCTGTGACTGTGCGGCTTCAGGCAGAAAAAAAACTGAGCCCTGGGAAGAAAAAGAAGCAGCAGATACGACGGCGGCGGCGATAGCAGATGATTTAGTGTCAGAATGTTGGCTGCAGCGTCGGGTCACCGCACACTCTGGGTGTGTAATCTCTCTCTGGTCAACCTCACACAGGATATGCCAACACAACCCCCCCCTCCCTCCTCACACCCCCCCCCCCTCTTTGTTTGTACTCTGCAATCTGAGTCAGCGGCGGACGAGGATGGTGTTGATTTGCGCCGGTCGTTTTTCACGGGCGGACGCGGGCGCAGCAGCGCGGCAGCGTTTACTGCAGCATGTGGCACTCGACGCTCGGGAAGGACGCCGCCGGAATCCGACGTTTGTCCGCCCTTTTTTTCCCCCCGTGAGATTTGTAGACGAGTGATTACGCGAGGATTATTTGGCCGCAGTCGGGGTACAGAAGGGGGCGGAGCCGACATTTTCTTAATACCAGGATTCTTTCTTCTAAACCAGAGAGTAAATCAAAAGTTTATCTTTATAAGTGGAGCAGATCTGTGCACGTAGATAAGATACAAGGGACATAAAAGCGTCCTTTACACTTATTTCAGTCATATTTAGTGAACTTTTACTTGATTTAATGACTTTCATTGTTGTTCCAGGTTTTATTTTATCTCTTCTTGATGCTTTGTTTATGTTTAAGTTTAAGTTTTAATCGTCATTTTCTTTCTCTTTCTCGACGAAAACTCACCAAACTTCGCGTTCGCATCACGACCTGCGAGTTTTATGGCGATCTGATGAATTTTTGCAGGAATTATGATTTAAAAAAAAACAAATTTTCACATTTTGTGTTCCCACCAGCCATGCAGCAGGCTCCGCCCCCTCACAGACTCCGCCCCCACGGTAGTAGCCAAAAGTATCTCACGTTCCTCTCTGTTCTTTTTAATTTAGTTTTGAAGGCCGATCGCTCCACAACGATCATCTGCAGAGACAGTTATTGCGCCACCTACTGGCGACAGGAAGTACGACATCAATAACAAACATTGTTTTATTTACGTGAATCTTTCATGGTGTGGTCGACTTCATTTGCTGTACTCTGCTGACGTGGTTGAATAATTATCGGTGGCCTATCTTTAGCACCACACAGTGGCCGTTTTGATCCAAGATGGCTGCCACAGATACATTTAGCGATGCTTTCACTTATGTCGTATTTGTTCCACGGTAAATCAGTCGTTCACACAGAACTGTTCCGTGTTTTTACTGTTTGTGAAAAAACTGACCCAAGATATGTTTACGTCTGTAGATTCTGACTTTTAATGAAATTGGGACATATTGTTTCCTGTTTCCTCCTTCTTCTTCTTCTTCTTCTTCTTCTTCATCTTCTTCTTTTTCTTCTATGGTGTCTTAACAGCAGCTTGTATCTCCTCTGCTGGAGTTAGAAAACACCTACGCTCTCCAGTCTTTCTTTCTTCTTTCTTTCTTCACACCCTCTTGTCGTTTTCTCTCGTCTCTTGTCCTCGTCTGTCCTCTGTTTTTTTTTTTTTTCCTCCTCTTGAAGTTCACGAGTTCAGATTTGAGGCAGAAACAGACAGAAAATATGATGAACAGCAGCTGGAATGTTGTGAACGAGACGGATGTTTTGATTCATGGATTATTTAAATCGACTCAAACGCTGTTGTTGTTGTCTTTTTAGGTTTTGGACGAGAACCACAGGAATGAACTTCACTGAGGGTGTTTATATATATTTGTATATTATATATGTACACTATCACTCAAAAGTTTGGGCTCTGTCTGGGCTTTTTCCTTTCATTTTTTTATACACTCTATATGTTGTTATTGTGGTAAAAACGTCTGGTTTTTAATGGAATATGTACATAGGTGTAAATATAGAGGCCCATTTCCAGTGTTCTAATGGTACATTGTGTTTGCTAATGGCGTTAGAAGACTATTGGATGATGAGAAAACCCTTGAAAACCCTTGTGCAATGATGTTAGCACAGCTGAAAACAGTTTTACTGGTTCTTTGACCAAAGGGCAAAATTATTATTTGGAATATTTCTAATCTTGTCAATGTCTTGACTATATTTTTCTATATATATATATTTTCTACAAGTCTGACTTCTAATGAGAAACACAAAAAGGATGTACATGTGGCCCCAAGCTTTTGAACGGTAGTGTGTGTATATATATATATATATATATATATATATATGTATGTATACTGTATATATAGCAGACTCTTTTGCTCACAACAAACATAAAAGATATAAGGAAGAAGAAACATATAATAAATATACAGTAAGTGCAAAAGTGCTCAAAAATCCCTCGTCGTTTGAAGTGATACATAGATTTATGTCTTGTCTCCGCCCGCCCCTGCTCTGCTGCTGTATACACACAAATGCTCCCTCAGTCAGGTCTGATAGTTTTGCCCTGACAGAGTCTGGCAACAGCCAGCCAACTTAAATAACTGTTCCGTCGTTTCCGTTCGCAGACACCGACGAAAGCAAGCGAACGTACTGCAGCTTTAACTCGCTCCGAAGTTCACTCCCGACGCGAGGAGCCGCATTCCTGTGGTTCACGGAGAGTTTCACAGGTGTCATTTTGTGTTTGGGTCACGTTAGAGCGGCTGAACAAGTTTCCGTTCGCGCTTCCGAGATTCTGATTCTGATCAACAGGAAAAATCGCCTTGAAAACCCAAAAAATGTCAACAAAAATCTAATATTGCATTTAGATAAAAGGTTCTGGTCAAATGAAGAACTTCAAGGTCCCCGTGATTCACCGTTCCTCTCAGATTCAACGCAAATTACTGCTATTTCTTATGTTTCTAATGGAAAGTCCAGTGAGTCACATGCATGTGTGTGTGTGTGTGTGTGTGTGTGTGTGTGTGCACATGCACATGCTTCCTGTGGTTTGGCTGCAGCAGTTCCGTGGCCAGAGTCACGTCCTTTCAGCGCGATGCTTGTGGGAATGTGGGGAGTTTGGTGAAGAGCAGCTCGTAAAACACTGAACGCTGGCACCGAGCGACGCTTCCCCTGCAGACGCAGAAGCAGCGAGCGATGAGGAAGCCACACAGGCGGGCGGCTTCTCTCTTTTTCTGTTCTCACACACACACACACAGATAACGCAAGAGGTCGCGACCCCTTGGCTCTTTGACCGCCGTGTGACCAGTTTCACTTCACCTGAACTGAGAAGAGCGAAGTTACTCTGAAAAAAAGAATTCGAGATAAAAAACAAAACACTTCTGCTCTTTGTTAAAGTGACTCTGTCACGTGTCGTTAGTCACGCTGACTGATTATGATTAAAAAAAAGCCACTTTATGCTAACGCTAATGCACGACGCGGGAAAAGACGCGCGTGACGTCATGTTTATGTGACTCCCGATTGTTAAAATTAGTCTCTAAAGTAACGCTAAACTAAAGTAAAAAGTAAAGTAAAAGTAACTCTTTTCCTTCCACTGTAGGCTAACGCTAACGGCGCCAAAAGGAGCTAATGCAGCTAACGGAGCTAACTGGTAAACGGTGCCTGGACTCAAAAACATCATATTTACTATCATTCCCAAAATCTCTTCTGATTGGTTCTCTTCCCAGTTTGCCCCGCCCCCTAATATTTGCGATTTTGTCGCTGAAAAACGGTCATAGACAGATATTTTTCATCGTAGTTGTTGTAGCATGAATAATATTTGGAGTAATCATTAATTTATTGATTATATTTATTAATTAATTGAATCTCAAATGTCTTTGTTTTTGTCCAGAAACTAAAGTGAATCATTTTCATGTTGCGCCACCTACCGGCGGAGAAAACGAGACCTAAAAGATCTCGGTATTTTGAATTTGAGTGTAGTAACCGTTTTTGGCCACATTCTTACATATGGTGCCTTCAAGAATTTTAACGACTCGTTTTCTTGATTTGTTGACAAATTAAAGCACCACCAATGTAAGGTTTACGCTAGCGATGTGCAATAGGTTAACGCACGTTAGCGCATGACGCCGTTTCCATGACGACCGACCCGCGTTACAACGCCGCAAATGAGTCGTTAAAATTCTTGAAGGCACCATATGTAAGAATGTGGCCACAAACGGTTACTGCACTCAAATTCAAAATACCGAGGTCTTTTAGGTCTTGTTTTCCCCGCCATTGTAGCTCAGACGGCGGTAGGTGGCGCCACATGACGCCAAAACATGATTTCACAACATAAACATGATTTCAAAGCAGTCCACAGGTACGCTCGTTACTTGTAGCGCTGCTCTTTTCCTTTACTAAACAGTCCACTGTAGGCGCGCCAACGGCGCTAAAAGGAGCTAATGGAGCTAACTGGTAAACGGTGTTGCGGCACGTAAACATGACGTCATGCGCGTCCAGTCGTCATGGAAACGTGTCATGCGTTAACCTTTTGCACAGCACTTTGAGTTTAAAAATTAGCTTTTGTATCCAGTAGAATTGAGGTTGTGTCGTGGTTTGCGCTCTTACCTTAACTATCAGGCCTGATAGTTTTGCCTGACAGTCTTTTTTTTTTTTGAGTTTTTCACACATGAATGACGCAGCCAGCAAACAAATAATTGTTTTTCGTTTCCATTTCCGTTCACGAACACCGACAAAAACAAGCGAACGTACTGCAGCTTTAACGCCAACGCGCTCTGAAGTTCATTCCCGATGCGAGGAGCCGCATTCCTGTGGTTCACAGAGACTTTCACAGGTGTCATTTAAGAAGACTGGAGTTTACGACCCGGGTTTACGACTCGGTCAGAACGCGGATCTTTCTGCGTGTTCTGAGTGTGAAACGGTTCTCTCTCCAGACCGTGACCACTGTGTCAGCTGGGATTGGCACCAGCAACCCCCCACCACCCTCGCGTGGAGGAAAAAGTGGCAGAAGAGTGATTATGTAAAAAAATATTGGGGCCTGACACAGTCAGTGTGTTACAAGTCTGATTTTAGTCAGACTAAGACAATAATTCAGCTTTAACACACGTTAGTCTGACTAAAACTGGACTAACATTAATCTGACCAGAGGCAATTCTAGAGTCTGTAGGGGCCCTAAGCAAAAAAATTCCCAGGGGGCCCTTCCTTCCGACCAGTAAAAATGCAAAAAACACTAATAACAAAGGCAAAATCAAAACAAAATACTCTTCTTTTTCAAAAAAACAGCACGAGAAACTTTGCAAACAATTTCCTTTTACCTCGACGTCCGTCAAACTGAAGCCAAAATGTTTCCGGTTAACTGATATTTTCCCGTCTTTGTTGCCTTTCTGCCACGTTTTCAATCGCTCGCTCCTCATTATTATTATTATTGATCCACACGCGTCACTCGCTAGCTGCAGCTGCACGTAACACAGGTGCATTCAAGGTGTTTTTGTAGCGTGGGAATTTACGTACACGCCGATTATAACGTTTTTATTATCGTGAGAAGCCGAAATCGAAAATCACGATTAAAATTCTGTTAATCGTCCAGCCCTACTATCTGTGTTTTTATTTTCGATTAGGCAGGGTCGAATGAAAGGGTAAAATTGCTGTACAGTACAATGTAAACACCCTAACCCGGGACAGGTGGTCACTCTAGCGGTAGGTGGCGCCACATGACGCCAAAACATGATTTCAAAACATAAACGTGATTTGCAGTCTGCAAAATATTTGTTTTTTAATGCAAATATTTTGTTGTTGGTGAGTTCAGTTTGTTATGAACATTATTCCTGAGTCTCTGTGACACATTAGGAGGATTTTTTACGATTTATTACATGACGCGACTTTAAAATAAGTCAAAGTGCAGAAGAATCCTGGGACGTTCTCGAACGACCCGTGTGACTCAGACTCAGAGGGAAGTGGAGACGATCGCGCTTGACCTTTTTTGTTCCTGTCGAGGTAGAAGAAGTGAGAGAGGGAGGAAGTTCCTCTGCTGCCCTGTCAGTGCACTCTGTGTGTCTACACACACACACACACACGCACACACACACGCACACACACGCACACACACGCGCACGCGCGGGGCCAAGCGGTAATTAAAAGCAAAAGTAAATGAGCGGTCGTTGGATGTTTTATGCCTCATTACAGTCCGAGGACTCTGCACCGCGACACTAACTCATCGCTGACACGTCTCATTTTCCATGAAGTGAAGAAGCTAAATCCAGATCTGCACTGTGTACCCATCCACACACACACACACACACACACACACACATGCCAAAACTGTGTGTGTGTGTGTGTGTGTGTGTACATGTGTGTGTTTGTGAACGTGTCGGGGCAGAAACCCTAAAGTCACCACTGGCTCCACTGGGCTTCACCGATGTCCCTGAGGTCTCAGCTCCAGCTCCGGAGTCCTGGCCTCGCTCAGCGTCTCCATCTGCTGCTTATGATGCTTATGATGCTGCTGCTGCTTATGATGCTGATGCTATTGCTGCTGCTGCTGCTGCTGCTGCCGTGCCCTCAAACCCTTGGAAAGGTCCTCTTCCTGCCATAAATGTCACAAAGGCTCCTCTCGCAAGATAAATGAAGACGCAGCCGCGAGCCAAACGAGATAATCAAACATCAGCAGCAGCATCATAAGCAGCAGCAGCAGCAGCAGCAGTGTCGTCCTCTCTCTCTCTCTCTCTCTCTCTCTCTGTGGTGTTTGGTTTGTGTCCACCCTCACAGGAAGTCACATGTTGTGTTCAGGGACTCCTAAGACTGTGTGTGTGAACACGTCTGTGTCCTGGTGTCGATAATCTCCAGGTGTTTTTAGGCCAAAATTAAGATTTATGTTTAAAATCGGTTTATTTGGCGACGCTGTGGTTTTCTTTCTTTTTTTTTAATGTTTGTTTGTTTTCCAAAAAAGAATAATTACGTTTCCGAGTGTTTTGTTCTGTTATCATCTGCGTAAGTTTGTCCTGCTGTTAGCGACTTCCTGTCTGCAGTTTTAGACGAATCGGTTTGAATCTGCTCACTGATGACGTCACACAGTCTGATAATGGACAAAACTGTCAAAAATAAGATCATATTTTAAATACGTCAAAACTCATCAGATGTAAATGTAATTATGTGTGTGCGTACAGAACAGTACATTCTACCATGAGATTAAATTTTATCCAGATCTGATCCAGATTACAGATTTGGCGGCAATTTGAAGCAGGCTGCTTTCACCGCAACCCGTCTAGGCAGATGCTGCACATCTTTGAGTCAGATTTTTTTCCCTCTCTAGTGACACCTAGTGTTTTCTTGTTGTGGGAATTGTTTGGGCTCTTGTGTGTATATATATTGGACATTTTTATTGTCAAAATTACAAAAGAAAACACGTATTTGAATCTTCTCATTTCTGCACAGCTATAGAAAGTAAGCTAACGAGATGCATTCAAAGACCCTGGTAAATCAACTTCTTTAAACGCACAAACAGTCCACAAAGTAAATGGTTCGTCTATATCTTTATAGATAAACATTTATCAATATATTTTTTTAAGTATACATTATATCGAACAATCACAGTAACGGATTAATTTGTTTACATTTTCACGTCAGAGTCAGTTTCAAACTCCATTCACGATTCTGCTTATTTCACGTTTCTTCATTTACTGGCGAGAAAACATAGAACTTATGTCTTATTAATATAATTTATTATAAAACAGTAGAAAGAGCTCTTTAATTCTGCATATGTGACTTCAGTTGTGTAAAATCTGACTTTTATATTTGCTGCTCCACATGTTTCCTGTTGAAGATGAACCGTCGAGCGTGGAAACAGAAACCATGTTTTATGTGAACCAGTCGAGTGACATTAAGGACAGGAAGTTCAAATTAACCAGAGAAACTACAAAATAAAAGAGTAAAAGCAGAAACAAAAGAACTGAAACCAGACAGAGAATAAAAAGCACCTGGAGAAAGCAGAGGTCGTGACCTCGGTCTGGTTTATGCCAGAAAACAAGTCCACACACATCTGACACACACACGTTTATTCAGACCTTTATGTTCCTCAGTGATAATAAATGCAAAAGTACATTTCGCTCACATTTAATATCAATGAAATGCAAATGTTTTCCAAACGTTTCTGTTCCAGAAAACAGAGACGAGTGAATGATCGTGATTATGATCTGCTGTCAGTGCCATGAAGGTTAGCCAACACAGCTGCTGCTCATGCTAATGCTGCTGCTCATGCTAATGCTGCTGCTGCTGCTTATGATGCTAATGCTGCTGATGCTAATGCTGCTGCTGTTGCTAATGATGCTTATGATGCTAATGCTGCTGCTGATGCTGCTGATGCTAATGCTGCTGCTGATGCTGCTAATGCTGATGCTAATGCTGCTGCTGATGATGCTGATGCTAATGCTGCTGCCGATGCTAATGCTGCTAATGCTGATGCTGCTGCTGCTAATGCTGCTGATGCTGCTAATGCTGATGATGCTAATACTGGTGCTGATGCTGCTAATGCTGATGCTGCTGATGCTAATGCTGCTGCTGATGCTGCTGCTGATGCTGCTGCTGATGCTAATGCTGCTGCTGCTAATGCTGCTGCTGCTGATGCTAATTCTGCTGCTGCTAATGCTGCTGATGATGCTGCTGCTGCTTATGATGCTGCTGATGCTTATGCTGATGCTAATGCTGCTTCTGCTGATGTTACTGCTGCTAAAGCTGCTTATGATGCTGCTGCTTCTGATGCTGCTGCTGCTACTTCTAATGCCGCTACTGTTGCTTCTGCCGCTGCTTCTAATACTGTTTATGATGCTGCTGATGCTTATGCTGCTTATGCTGCTGATGCTGCTTATGACGATGCTGCTGCTAATGCTGCTGCTTCTTCTGCTTCTTCTTCTTTTGCTGCTGCTGCTGCTGCTGTTACTGTTAATGCTGCTTCTTCAGCTGCTGCTGCTGCTGCTGCTGCTGCTCATGACTGGTTGTTGGCTCAGCCGAGCAGCGAGTCCTTCAATTACACCTTATCTCGTGTGGATAATGGAGGTCTGAAGCCTCCACATCTGTGTGTTTGCACCGAAGCCACGTTTCTCACAAACTTTCCTGCAAAAAGGAAGTCAAACGTGTGTGAGTTTGTGACCTTCACTGACCCTGAAGCAGAGAGAGACACGAGAGTTCACGTCTGGACGCGGAGACGCAGTGCATTGTGGGAAACGTCGGCGACTGCAGCGAGAAAAAACCACGAGAGAGGAAGTGATGTCGCAGCAGACGTCTGCTCTTCAAAGACTTCACACTTTAGCTTTGTGAAAAAAAAGGATATGATGATAATGGAGTTACACGAATGTGAGGAACGTTTGTCTGATGTTTGGATAAGAAGCACCACGAGACTAAGTTTCATCCGGATCTGATCCAGATTACAGATTTGGCGGCAATTTAAAGCAGGCTGCTTTCACCCCAACCTGTCTAGGCAGATGCTGCACGATTCAACTTAAAATAAGTCAAATATTCTGAAAAGAACTATATTAATTTTCTTGATTAAAGTCACTTTATACTTTATATTATACTTTATACTTTATTACTTTATAACTTTATATTTGAAAATGTGTCATAAATTAGACACCAGAAGCAGATGAAATTAATTTATATTTTTCTGTTTTGAGAAATAAAACAAATCTGCAAATGGAGGAAATAATTAGAAATTAACACAGACCAGAAAGTGGCCAAAATACTATAAAGTTATAAAATAAGTTGCACGTATTTACTGGAAAAGAGTCTTTCTTTCGTTTTCTTGATTAAGTTGACTTTAAGAATTCATACGTCCAAGAAAGATTAGCAAAAAAAACAACAGTTTTGCGAAAGATTTTGATTAAATATGTCATAAATGAGACACTGGAAGCATTTGTTGCTCAGTTGGGATTACAGGCAAAGAGTTTGCAGAACTCTCCAGCATTATTTTATCTTTTTTGGCAAAAAAAAAAGAAGAAGAATTTCTCAGAAATTGTAAATCATTTTTTACAGTGTGTGTTTATGAGTGTATTTGTGTGTCAAACTTTTTGCATGAGAGGCTTGAAAAGTGTTGAGATTAGAGATTATTCTGACACACGTGTGAAGTGTTGGCCTGAGATTAGAGATTAAGAGAGATTTTGAAGAAGTGTCTTCAGTATGAACTGATGCTGGTTTGCAACTGTAACTCAATTCTCAATGCATGATGGGAAATCACACTCTCTCTCTTCTTTTGTTTTCTTTTTTTCACAGCAACGTGACTCACACCCAGAGAGAGAGACAGTGATGGTGATGTTATCAGAGGGAGGAGAAGCAGCATCTCAGCAGCTGTTACCACGGTTACTGCCTCTCATCGGCCAGCAACTAGTAAGCACACACACACACACACTCACACACTTTAGTTTCCTCTCACATTCTACAAGTTTCACTGGTGTAATATGAGCTGTGGTCAGCAGAGGGCAGAGTCTTGCTTTGGCAGATGTCTGTGTCCACATCCATGCCCACGTCTATGTCCACGCCCACATCCATGTCTATGTCCACGCCCACATCCATGCCCACGTCTATGTCCACGCCCACATCCATGCCCTCATCTATGTCCACGCCCATATCCATGCCCATGTCTATGTCCACGCCCACATCCAAGCCCACGCCCACATCCAAGCCCATGCCCATGTCTATGTCCACGCCCACATCCAAGCCCACGCCCACATCCAAGCCCATGCCCATGTCTATGTCCACATCCATGCCCATGTCTATGTCCACGCCCACATCCATGTCTATGTCTAAGTCCACGCCCACATTCATGCCCATGTCTATGTCCACGCCCATGTCTATGTCCACGCCCACATCCATGCCTACGTCTATGTCCACGCCCACATCCATGCCCATATCTATGTCCACGCCCACATCCATGTCCACGCCCACATCCATGCTCATGTCTATGTCCACGCCCACATCCTTGTCCACGCCCACATCCATGCTCATGTCTATGTCCACGCCCACATCCATGCCCATATCTATGTCCACACCCACATCCTTGTCCACGCCCACATCCATGCTCATGTCTATGTCCACACCCACATCCTTGTCCACGCCCACATCCATGCCCATATCTATGTCCACGCCCACATCCATGCTCATGTCTATGTCCACACCCACATCCTTGTCCACGCCCACATCCATGCTCATGTCTATGTCCACGCCCACATCCATGCTCATGTCTATGTCCACACCCACATCCTTGTCCACGCCCACATCCATGCTCATGTCTATGTCCACGCCCACATCCATGCCTACGTCTATGTCCACGCCCACATCCATGCCCATATCTATGTCCACGCCCACATCCATGTCCACGCCCACATCCATGCTCATGTCTATGTCCACACCCACATCCTTGTCCACGCCCACATCCATGCTCATGTCTATGTCCACGCCCACATCCATGTCTATGACAACGCCCATTTCCCCACCCACACCATGCCCATTTCCCCGCCAATGTCTATATCCACACCCATTTCCCCGCCCACATCCATGCCCATCTCTATGTCCACGCCCATTTCCCCGCCCACATCTACGTCTATGTCCATACTAAGTTTACGCCACTAAAACACAGAGAATAACCCGAGTCGTCGCCAGAGGCTGAAAAAATAAGCGTCAGAATTTGTCAATAAAAAGTTTCTGTTTGTCAGAGATTTGATCGTAGTTTGCGATTCACCAACGTCAGTATTTTTATAAATGACGATGTTTGCGCGGAAAACCTGTACGTTCACCCACACAACGTTTGATAAATGACGGCCACTGAACTCCTGTGTGTGTGTGTGTGTGTGTGTGTGTGTGTGTGTGTGTGTGTGTGTGTGTGTGTGTGTGTGTGTGTGTGTCACAGTGACGCAGCACAGCAGCCCTCAGGCGTGTGTGTGTATACAAACGCACACAAGTGTGTGTGTATAATCTATAGAAACAATCTCAAGGTGTGTGTTGACAGTGACGCT
>NC_139804.1:1295000-1297500 GCF_963457635.1 Microchirus variegatus
GCTTTAGCGCCGTTAAGCGGTCAGTTTGTTAAAGGAAAAGAGCAGCGCTAACAAATAACCTAGCGTACCTGTGTGCTGCGTATGTGTGCCTCTGTTTATAGGAAGTCACGTACACATGACGTCACGGTCACGCGCGTCTTTTTCCGGTTAGTAGTCATGGAAACGCATTGTGCGTTAACGTTGACGCCGTTAAACGCCTTTGACCCGTTAACGTTTGACAGCACTAATATATACAGGGTATCTGCAGGGTCTTAAAAAGTCTTAAATCCAACAATTTGGTTCCAAGGCCTTAAAATGTCTAAAATTCTCCTAAAATACCATGAAAGGTCTTAAATACAATTTCGAAAGGTCTTAAAAATCTGTTAACTTTTATTTAAAACGTGCATAAACTTCAGTCTCACTGTGAAATGTTTCTATTTTTGAGGATGCGATAACAACAATAACTACAACACGGAACTAAAGTAGTCCACCTGTGCTGCCCGGGGAGAATTTATTGAGCAGCACTAGCTAGTGTGCTGTGCGCGCGCCGCGGTGTGTTACAGCTTAGCTTAGCAGCGGAGAAAACTTAATGAAAGCCCACAACTGAGAAGAATTACAAGTTCAACACTTTGTGGCTCCAATTATCATTCATGTCTTTTGTACTTTTTTGCCAGTACGGATTTGAAATGGGTCTTAAATTTTATTCATTATGGTCTTAAAAAAGTCTTAAAAAGTCTTAAATTTGACCTGCAGAGACCCTGTATGTATATATATATATATATATACAGTACTTTAACATCTGTTTCTACATTGTGAATGGAGTTGCTATGGCAGCAAAGAGAAACAATTAAAAGTCCAGTTCTGTATTTTGTGAGCCGCAGAAACAGGAAGGAGCTTTATTTTGACAGGAAGTGGAGGTCAGGAGGTCACAGATAGGACAGGTTGGATGGAGCAATGGTTTGATAAAATGTGACCACGAGAGCAGACGCTCGGATCAGGCCTCAACGACAACGTTTCCCAGGGTCGACTTCCTCATCTGTGTATGACTGTGTGCTGCCAACACACACACACACACACACGCACGCACACACACACACACACACACACACACACACACACACACACACGTTCTCTCATGTGTGTGTGTGTGTGTGTGTGTGTGTTCCCCCTGTAGTCATGTGGGCGTGTCACTCTCTCACCTTTGCTGTAGTTCTGACAGATGATGATGATGATGATGATGATGAGTGACACACACGTTCTGGCAAAGGGACACATTCTTGCCTAGCTGTTTTCATGCCAGTGGGTGTGTGTGTGTGTGTGTGTGTGTGTGTGTGTGTGTGTGTGGGTGTGTGCCTTCTTTCTTTTCTTTTCTTTTCTTTTGTGTGGCCTCGCTCGCTGCCCTACAGGCCTTCTCACCCTCTTTTTATTGACACTGACTCTGTTTGTGAGATAGATTAAAGTTAGCTAGCTAACATCAACATAGATAGATAGATAGATAGATAGATAGATAGATAGATAGATAGATAGATAGATAGATAGATAGATAGATAGATAGATAGATAGATTAAATAGTTAGCTAGCTAACATCGATAGATAGCTAGCATAGATAGATTAAATAGTTAGCTAGCTAACATCAATAGATATATAGATTAAATAGTTAGCTAGCTAACAGATAGATAGATAGATAGATAGATAGATAGATAGATAGATAGATAGATAGATAGATAGATAGATAGATAGATTAAATAGTTAGCTAGCTAACAGATAGATAGATAGATAGATAGATAGATAACATCGATAGATAGATAGATAGATAGATAGATAGATAGATAGATAGATAGATAGATAGATAGATAGATAGATAGATAGATATTTAGCTCGCTGATCGATCGATAGATAGATTAAATAGTTAGCTAGCTAACATCGATAGATAGCTTGCATTGATAGATTAAATAGTTAGCTAGCTAACATCGATAGATAGCTAGCATAGATAGATTAAATACTTAGCTAGCTAACATCGATAGATATATAGATTAAATAGTTAGATAGCTAACATATAGATAGATAGATAGATAGATAGATAGATAGATAGATAAAATAGTTAGCTAGCTAACAGATAGATAGATAGATAGATAGATAGATAGATAGATAGATAGATAGATAGATAGATAGATAGATAGATAGATAGATAGATAGATAGATTAAATAGTTAGCTAGCTAACAGATAGATAGATAGATAGATAGATAGATAGATAGATAGATAGATAGATAGATAGATAGATAGATAGATAGATAGATAGATAGATAGATAGATTAAATAGTTAGTTAGCAGATAGATAGATAGATAGATAGATAGTTAGCTAGCTTAAATAGTTTGATAGCTAGAATAAATAGTTATCTAACAATAAAGACATAAAATGGAGAGACAGACCATTAGTTGTTCAATAACTGGTTACTGAAGTACTATTACGTATTATTTATTTTCATTAAACAGAAGAAATATGACATCATCAGTGTGTTC
>NC_139804.1:1302500-1315000 GCF_963457635.1 Microchirus variegatus
CAGGTCAACGCAGGATCAGAGCAGCTCTTCAGGCTGCGATGAAGACGTTCAGATATCGTCGGGGTTTGAAAAGTGCTCGGCACAGCTTCTTTTTCACTTCCCAGGAATAAAGCACAGCTGAGAGTGATTCAGCCACTGATGGAGTTTCCAGTGAAGGTCTTCTCAGTTTTCCACGGCCCTGCAAACAACCACCACCACCATGAGCCCCGCTGAACCCCCCCCTCACCCCCCCCTCACTCTGGGGCAAACTGAAGTGGACCCAGGGGGCAGAGAAGAGGCCAGAGGCATCAACAGGAACTCAGTGTGTGGGTGGCAGTGCCAAGAGGGAGGGGCTTCACAGAAGAGGAAGGTGGGAGGAGGAGGAGGAGGAGGAAGAGGAGGAGGGTTTACCAGCAAGTCGAGTGAAACGCTGCGTGATTCAGGCCCAAGTCAAGAGGGCAAAGGGATGGAGGAGGAGGAGGAGGAGAGAAAACATGAGCAGAGGAAGTGCTGCTTGACTTGTAAAGACAGAGTAGAGAGGAGGTGGGAGGTGGAGGGAGGAGGAGGAGGAGGGGAGGAGAGGAGGAGGGGAGGAGGTCTGACAGATGCCACAGTCCAGGCCTGCAGCACAGGAAGTCATTCATATTGGGAAGTGTCTGTTGCCCCCACTGTCACAGTCAGTGTCAAAGTCAGTGTCCACAGAGTCAGAGCTGCTGTCACTGCTGCATCACCTCCATGTCATGTACTTGCGGCATACTGAGGACCAGTGAGGGTTTTTAACCAACAAAGTGAGGTCATTTTTACGGAGTGAGGACATTTTGGCCGGTCCTCACTTTGAAATCACTTCCTTTGGTTGCTATAACATGCTATACTCAATTTGTCAAAAAAAAATCTAATTTTGGACGACATAGTATATAGTATGTCGTTTTTGTCAAATTTTGGACCAAAAATTTTGGCGAATTTTTTGTTTTCAAATTTTGGGTCCAATTTTTTTTTTCACATTTTGGGTCAACATTTTTTTTAACATTTTGGTAAAAAAAAAAAAAAAAAATTCACATTTTGGACGACATAGTATTATATGACGTTTTTGTCAAATTTTGGACCAAAAAGTTTGGGTCATTTTTTTTGTCAAATTTTGGACGACATAGTATAGTAGTTTCTGTCAAATTTTGGACCGAAATTTATTTGTCAAATTTTGGACCGAAATTTATTTGTCAAAGATTTTTTCAAATTTTGGACGACATAATATAGTATGACGTTTTTTTGTCAAATTTTGGACCAAAAATTACAAAAAAAAAAAATTTGAAAAAGTTTTCCAGCCCTTTTTGCTCTGGGGCTCCACCTGCAGACAGTTTGTGGTACTGCACCAAGTAGTTCTTTATAGATATCATTCATGAAGTAGATATTTCTAATTGTGTTGATTTATAAAGTGGAAATGCTGGTCCTCACTTTGTCAGCAACCCAGTCCTCAGTATGCAGCAAGTACAAGAATGTGTGTGTGTGTGTGTGTATGTCTAACATGGTTAAGTTAACCCAAAACACAAATTAACTCTAGCTTTACACGACAACGATCTCAACACAAAACAAACCACAAAAGTGGTCGTTGCGTTCCCGCTTTTTATTTCCCGTTCAGACGAGCGTCTCTGGGTGGAAATCTGCACGCACACGGTGACGCTAGAGTGCGTGAAATTTGATGTAGTATGCATGCCAGGTGGCTAGGTGGCGCCGTGAAGCACTGCCATACAACAACAGCAGGAGCGCAGGAAGACGTCAAAACTTCCTTCTACTGACTAATCCATCAGTCGGACGTTCAAGTCGCCTTAGCTGCTACTTCGCGCTACTAGAGAGAAGTAGAAGGAAGTTTCGACGCTCCTGCTATGTTGTTGTATGGCAGTGCTTCACAGCGCCACCTAGCCACCTGGCATGCATACTACATCAAATTTCACAGACTTGTGCGCCACACAGAGACGCTCGTCTAAACGCGGAAAATAAAAAGTGGGAACGCAACGACCGCTTTTGCCCTGAGTTTGAGGCCGCGGGTGAAAAGAGTTAGTGGAAACTCAACAGACGCCACACCTGCAGGTGGACGACACACACACACACACACACACACACACACACACACACACACACACACACACACACACACACACACAGCTCCGTAGCTGCATGGAGTGTAATGAACTAAACGTAAGAGCCACGTGGGTGTGACAGGAGGACGCATCAGTCCACCAGCCGTCAGTAATTTAGTTCTGTGTGTGTGTGTGTGTGCGTGCATGCGTGTGTGTGTGTGTGTGTGTGTGTACGTGTGTGTGTGTGAGACGAGCATGGATGGAGATGAACGCAGATTCGGAGAAGGACAGATTGCACTTTGGCAAGGAAATGGTGCTCAGTGCCAGAGAGTGGTCTGCTCATCTCATTGCCCACTCGCTCTCACACACACACACACACACACACACGTGCACACACACACACGTGCACACGCACACACACACACACACAAACCCCCTCTCTTAAGCCCATTTCCTTTGCACAGGGCATGGGAACTCCCCTGCTCTCCCTCCTCCTCCTCCTCCTCACTGTCTTCCTCTCTTCCTCCACATCATCCCTGTCCTCTTGCTCACCCGTCCTCCTCCTCCTCTTGTCCTCCTCTTCCTCCTCTCTCCTCTCTCCTCCTCCTCCTCCTCCTGAGTGTCTTCTCCTCGCTCATTTTGATTTCCTGCCTCCATCTGTGCCCAATTTATCCCGAGCACGGTCTGTGTTTTTTTTTTTTTTCCCCGATAATTTGTTTTTGATTCCCCAGAATTAGAAAAGCATTGTGTGTGTGCGCACACTCTCGCTACGACACACACACACACACACACACACGTGCACTCACACACACACACACACGTGCACTCACACACACACACACACATTTTTATTGTATTATTCTATAAAAGTTCCTATAAATCACTGGTTATTAATCGGCCCCAGACGGCCGTCCCCCTCCTCGCTCCCCCTCTGCCTCTCTGCACAAACGCAGACCAGATGCATAGGAAATGGGATGGCAAAAAGGGCACCCAAGAGACAGCCTGCACTTTTTTCCCTCTCCTTCTTTCTTTTTTTTCCCTCCTCCTCCTCCTCCTCTTCCTCCTCCTCCTCCTCGTCCTCCTCCTCCCTCCCTCGCTGTTTTCTGAGAATGTTCATGTATGTGCAGCGGTGCCCGGACCCCAGCCTCGCAGAGGAAATAAACTTGAAATTGAAGTTTAGACACAAAAAAACAAGTGTGTGTGTGTGTGTGTGTGTGTGTGTGTGTGTGTGTGTGTGTGTGTGTGTGTGTGTGTGTGTGTGTGTGTGTGTGTGTGTGTGTGTTCCAGTTCCTGTTGCTTTGAATTCCGGCCCAGTGTTTGTTCGTCTCTCTCTTCGTACTCGCGTTGCGTTTGTCAGCGCTGTCGCTTCGGTCCAAGAAATCAAAAAGTCTGAGCGAACGCTAAACGCTAACGTGGACGTTTGGACGAGACACCTGCCAACGCGCGCGCACGCACGCACACAAACACACACACACACACACACACACACACACTCAGCGTTATTTACGATTGCTCTCTCAGTCACGTAAAAAAAAAAAAAAAGCCTCCTCCATTACCTCACTCGCTCGCTCGCTCAGGTCGTAACGCGGAATTTCCAGAAACTCGGAAAAGTCGACGCAAACCTCGCAGACCCGCGACGACGTGGAATTCCAAGATGGCTGCCACTAAAAGGGTGGATCAAAACATGGATTTGATGATATTAGAGCTGCAACTAACGATCAATTATCCCCAATCGATTAATCTGTTGATTATTTTCTCGATGAATCTGTGTTTGTCAAACCTGGAAATGACGATGTTCTCTAAGACAAAGAAAATATTCACAGTTAAGAAGCTAAAACAATCGGAAATCTTGTTTAAATCGTGAGAAAAAAGCTTGAAAACGATTCATCGATGATCAAAATAGTTGACGATTAATTTAGTCATAGATGAATTTAGCTCTTGTGATATATATCGTCGTACATTCCTCGTGCGTAACGATAATTGATAAATGAAGGAGCTCTAAAATGAACTAAAGTCTCAGTTGCACTACTTCTCCTCACGGTGGCGCTGTTCAAAAGAACGAGGGGAAACTTGTGCAGATAAAACTTGACCTGACTATGTTCATGACCTTTGACCTTTCACTATGTTGTGACTAAATAGAGAAACTTTTCACTTTACACGCGTTTTTGTTTTCTTCACTCTTGGAACGGTAAAGTCGCAGATATACGTAGCGCGACACAGCAGACCACAAAGGAGGACGTTCCAGCAGCTCATCAGGACGTCCAGCTCTGGCGGCGCGGTGGTGCAGTGGTTTGTTGTGGTTTGATTCCCCGGGTCTGAGACCTCTCTGTTCAGAGTTTCTCCAACCATCAACGTTAGCATGACTCATGTCGTACCATTTGACTCTGGTAGAAGAAGGCAGAAGAAGAGGCCGAGTACGCCGCCCTGGTGACTGAGTGTCAGAGGAACGGGTGGAAGCTCCACCGTGAGCCCACTGAAGAGGGTTCCAGCCTCTGCATCAGGTCCTGGGACTCTGAGGGATCTGTGGACGGCACAGGCGAAGAACCATGAAGAACGTTAGCGTTTTTGACCGATATCGCGATGTATCGATACACAATCGATTAGGACAGAATCGCCGTGTCGTGACGTTCTTGCGCATCGCGTACTACGTCTGCGCCGTGTTTTCCGTCGCGACACAGTTTGGTTTTGGTTTGGAACGGTAAAGGAGGACGTAAAGGAGGACGTTCCAGCAGCTCAACTGGACGTCTAGCTCTGGCTCTTGTGGTTTGATTCCCTGGGTCTGAGACCTCTCTGTGCAGAGTTTCTCCCACCATCAACGTTAGCATGTCGGGCCCTTGTGGTCCACTCATGTCGTACCATTTGACTCTGGTAGAAGACCTGGTGAGTGTCAGAGGAATGGTTGGCAGCCCCACCGTGGGCCCACTGAAGTGGGTTCCAGTCTCTGCATCAGGTCCTGGGACTCTGACGCGGTGGTGCAGTGGTTAGTTGTGGTTAGATACCCGGGTCTGGGACCTCTCTATGCAGAGTTTCTCCCACCATCAACGTTAGCATGTTGGGCCCTTGTGGTCCACTCATGTCGTACCATTTGACTCTGGTAGAAGACCTGGTGACTGAGTGTCAGAGGAACGGGTGGAAGCTCCACCGTGAGACCACTGAAGTGGGTTCCAGCTTCTACATCAGGTCCTGGGACTCTGAGGGATCTGTGGACGGCACAGGCGAAGAACCACGAAGAACATCATCATCATCATGAACATCTGAAACACCTCGTGAGACCCCGGGTTCATCACTGAAGATGTGTCCAGGCAAACATATCAGGACTGTTACCGTTACGTGAGACCTTTTCAGCAGCAGCAGCGTCCATGATGATGATGATGATGATGATGTTCTTCATGGTTCTTCACCTGTGTCGTCCACAGAGTCCCAGGACCACATGTGGAGGCTGGAACCCAAAGAGAAGGTTCTTCTGTCTCTATACCTCACCTCCGTTTCTCCTTTCACCCCAACCCGTCTAGGCAGATGCTGCTGCACGTCCTGGTTCTGCCTCTGGTGTTTTGCTCACTGCGTGAACCGTTACATACACGCTTTGTGCTGCACCGAACCGGACTGTTCCACTCGGTGGAAACGAGCCATTGCGTCGTATAATTTAAACTGGAAACAGGACTTTTTTTTTTTTTCGATAGCTTGAACTTTTCCTCCCCCCCCCCCGAGTTCGTATGGATGTCCACATTTCAGATAAAAAGTGACAGCCCTCCGGTTCGTGTGCAGCTGACCTCACGTTAGCTCATATCTCATTCTCCTCTTATGAGGTTATTATTACAGCTCCGACCCCCCAAACCCCCCCCTCCCCCCCCATCCTCTCTAAATGGCATCTTCCACCTGTGCAGCTGCACTCAAACATCTGTGTGCCCCCACACTGACACCGCGTCAGTGAGACCAGACGCCCGGTTTCCTTCGCATTAGCTCAGACGCTCTCGTGTTAGCGGCGGCCGCCGCTCGCTAGCGCTAACCCACACACGCACACACACACACACACACACACACGCACACACACACCTGCGTTCAGCTGGGCCAAGTAATCACCAGAGAGACGGAGGCTTGGACGCAGTGAGAGTGAATTATGGAGACAAAAGAAAGGGAGGATGTAATGTAAGTGAGAGGACGACGTATGTGTCCCACCCTGTCCTCCACCGCCGAGGAGGAGGAGGAGGAGGAGGAGGAGGAGGAGGAGGAGGAGGAGGAGGAGGAGGAGGATGAGGATGAACTGTTCACAGAGAGCAGGCAGAAAATGTGAGAAATGTGCGAAGTTGGCTGCAGAGACGCTGGTTGTTCAGGCTCATGGGGACAGTCTGCAGAGTTCTGCCAAGAGAAACATGGTGCTGTGTTCCTCACAAGAGTGTGTGTGTGTGTGTGCGTGTGTGCGTGTGTGTGCGTGCGTGTGTGTGTGTATACGTGCAGATACTTAAAGAAAACGACGAGGCGTGACACGAACACAGACTGTGCGTTTACATCGGAAACCGATGCAGAAGCCGCAGCATCTGATCTGAACTGCGAGTGAAGCCCGTGGGGGAAGCAGTGAAGCGGTTTGGCCACCAGAGGGCGACACCGCTGGGTTTTTTGCAGAACGTCGACGAAGACGAGCGTAAATTGAGCAGAACGTCGTATGAATCGGAATCGGGTCCGTTAATAAAGAATAATAATAACAAACAAATCTGAACACAAAAGACTCAACAATTAGAATGATTTAATCATGGAATAAACTATTAAACCTTATATGTTAAACTAGTTATAGTACTTTTTGTCTATTTTTAAAATATATATATATACGGTTTAAACTTTGATTCCAGCCTTCTACATATTATCTAAAGAAGTCCAGAATTAGAGAGAATATTGAAATTAAAAGTAATTTTTAATGTCAATTCATCAATATTTACAAGACATACTGAGGATCGAAATGACCCAATGGTGTCAAAATACAACATATAAATAAATATATTTAAAACTATCAAAAATACACATAGAATGTAGTAAAAAATAAAATACACAAACACACAAATCTGAACACAAAAGACTCAACAATTAGAATGCTTAAATCTTCTAATAAACTATTAAAACCTTATGTGTTAAAACTAGTTCTAGTACTTTTTTATCGTTGCCTCGGCCTATTTTTTTTTTTATCATTTTTTATTTTTATTTTTCCTAAATATATACGGATTTTAAGGCTTAATTATTTGTGTTATAGCAGAATTTGACCAAATGTCATTGTTTCTAATGTGTGTAAATACATCTGTCATTTAAAGAACTAAAGCACAAAGTATTTTACCTGAAATGAAAGGTAATAATAAAGTGTGTATATTTGTAAGTACAGTATAGTTTATTTTAGAGTGTATTTACAGTGTATTGTTACACTTTCATATTATTTATAAGCCATATCACCCAACTTTATACAGTTATTGATTTAAATGTAAAATAATTAAAGGTATTTGTATTTTACCAGTTAAATATGGTTATAAACATCATTATGAACAAAAAACAACAACGATTATTTGTTAAATATTAATTTATTTCACACATTTGAGGCAAAACAAGCAAAGCTTTGTGTATAACATGCTTTATTTACTCTTTAATTTTATTCCTCAGAGAAAGCAAATACAAACATGAATAAACAGGAGGAGAAATAAGAGTAATAATACACAAGATCTTCATAAAACAAAATATAAATACACTAAAGTTTCTTCATATTCTACTCAGAATAATGAACCTGTTTCAACACGAGAGAGAACAAACGTCTTTATCTCAACACGTCCTCTTTAATATTAGACTGAGTTCGTTCCAACATTAAACTGATCGTTGTTTTCCTGCGATTAAAGAAAAACAATATTGCGTTTTTATATTATTGTTATTGTTATTGTGACCTTGGTGTTTGATCGTGACGGAAAAAAATCCTCTCAGCGAAGGTGGAATTAAGGTCAAATACTGTTTATCACGTCGTGTTATAGGAAAATAATCATCTATTATGTCTGAGCGACAAGGTTCACACAGAGTTTCTACTGAAGATAAAGATCTTTAGATCAGTCACATTTACTATGTTTCACCTTTGATAAGGAGGGAGGAGAGAGGAGGGAGGGAGGGAGTGAGGGAGGGAGGAGGGAGGATGAAGGGAGCAAGGAGGGAGCGAGGAGGGAGGACGAGGGAGCGAGCGAGGAGGGAGGGAGGGAGCGAGCAAGGAGGGAGGGAGCGAGCAGGGAGGGAGCGAGGAGAGAGGGAGCGAGGAGGGAGGGAGGGAGGAGGGAGGGAGGGAGGAGGGAGGACGGAGCAAGCGAGGAGGGAGGGAGGGAGCGAGGATGAAGGGAGCAAGGAGGGAGCGAGGAGGGAGGGAGCGAGGAGGGAGGGAGGGAGGATGAAGGGAGCAAGGAGGGAGCGAGGAGGGAGGACGAGGGAGCGAGGAGGGAGGGAGCGAGCGAGGAGGAAGGGAGCGAGGAGAGAGGGAGCGAGGAGGGAGGGAGGGAGGAGGGAGCGGGGGGGGAGGGAGGGAGCAAGGAGGGAGGGAGCAAGGAGGAAGGGAGTGAGGAGGGAGGAAGGGAGCGAGGAGGGAGGGAGCGAGGAGGAAGGGAGGGAGGGAGGGAGCGAGGAGGAAGGGAGGAGGGAGCGAGGATGGAGGGCGCGAGGAGGAAGGGAGCAAGGAGGGAGCGAGGAGGGAGGGAGCGAGGAGGGAGGGAGCGAGGATGAAGGGAGCAAGGAGGGAGCGAGGAGGGAGGGAGCGAGGAGGGAGGGAGCGAGGATGAAGGGAGCAAGGAGGGAGCGAGGAGGGAGGACGAGGGAGCGAGGAGGGAGGGAGCGAGCGAGGAGGGAGGGAGGGAGCGAGCGAGGAGGGAGGGAGGGAGCGAGCGAGGAGGGAGGGAGGGAGCGAGCGAGGAGGGAGGGAGGGAGCGAGCAAGGAGGGAGGGAGCGAGCAGGGAGGGAGCGAGGAGGGAGCGAGGAGGAAGGGAGCGAGGAGAGAGGGAGCGAGGAGGGAGGGAGGGAGGAGGGAGGGAGCGGGGAGGGAGGGAGCGAGGAGGAAGGGAGGGAGGAAGGGAGCGAGGAGGGAGGGAGCGAGGAGGAAGGGAGGGAGGGAGCGAGGAGGAAGGGAGGAGGGAGCGAGGATGGAGGGCGCGAGGAGGAAGGGAGCGAGGAGGGAGGGAAGGAGCGAGGAGGGAGGGAGCGAGGAGGGAGGGAGCGAGGAGGGAGGCAGTGAGGGCCCAGATGTCCACTTTCACTGACCGCTGCTTCATCTACTAACTCTGGCTCATGATCTTCACTCGGCTGCAAATATGTAAATATATTGACTTGGAAGGAGAAACGTTCACTTCTGCTCTTCATCCTCACTGAGAGGAGGAGGAGGAGGAGAGAGGAAACCATATAAGGTCCTGATCTGAGCTCCAACAACAGCTTCTCATCACGTTCTCCTGCGAGAAGAAGACCTCAACACACACACACACACACACACGTGACCTTTGACCTTTGACACCTTTAGTGTTCATATTTAAAAAGGACAGCAGTGAACACAGTGAAGCTAAACTCATGTTTGGACGAGAACAAGTGAGTTCACTTAAGGTCGGGAGTTAAGTAAGATTTTAAGGGACTGAACTTTTTTACATCACCGACTTAAATAGCGTTTCCATGGTGACCCCTGTTGCTGTTACAGGAAACCCCAAAGTGTGACTACTTCCTGTTACCACAAAGGTGAAACTAAAAACTTAAAATATCATGAAAACATGTATTTTATATAATGATAAAAAGAACAACTTTAAGCTAATTTTATTGCCAAGTTATTATGGGAGAAAGTTTACACAGGAAGTAGTAAGAAGCCAAAGTCAGTGGATCTTATTTTGAAAAGCCAGGTTGAAAGGAAGTGTATGTGAGACCGATGTTTACGGAGAAAATAAAGTTAGGATTCTCCTCGTCTCTTTTGTCTTTAGCACATAACTGCTCGCTTACACTGCTAAGATTATATTATATTATATTATATTAGATTAGATTAGATTAGATTCAACTTTATTGTCTTCAAAAAGTACAGAACTTGTACAATTTAAAGTTTGGTATACAAATAAATAATAAATGAATGAAAACTATTAAAGTGAAATTTATTTTATAAGAATAACTGCTAAAAATGTAGCATAACATCGTTTTATTTCAATTTTTTTTTACAGGAAGTAGTCATGATACCACGACAGGAAGTAGTCTCTCTCTCTCTCGTCTCCCTTGTCTCTCATCTCTCTCTCGTCTCTCTTGTTTCCCTTGTCTCTCTTTCATCTCCCTAGTCTCTCTCTCGTCTCTCTAGTCTCTCTCTCGTCTCTTTTGTCTCTCGTCTCCCTTGTCTCTCTCTCGTCTCTCTCGTCTCCCTTGTCTCTCTCTCGTCTCTTTCATTTCCCTTGTCTCTCTCTCGTCTCCCTTGTCTCTCTCTCGTCTCTTTCGTTTCCCTTGTCTCTCTTTCATCTCCCTTGTCTCTCTCTCATCTCTTTTGTCTCCCTTGTCTCTCGTCTCTCTTGTCTCCCTTGTCTCTCTCTCGTCTCTTTCGTTTCCCTTGTCTCTCGTCTCTCTAGTCTCCCTTGTCTCTCTCTCGTCTCTCTCTCGTCTCCCTTGTCTCTCTCTCGTCTCTTTCATTTCCCTTGTCTCTCTCTCGTCTCTCTCGTCTCCCTTGTCTCTCTCTCGTCTCTTTCGTTTCCCTTGTCTCTCTCGTCTCCCTTGTCTCTCTCTCTCTCGTCTTCCTCTTGTCTCTCTCTCATCTCTCTCGTCTCTCGCTCATCTTTCTGGTCTCTCTCGTCTCTCTCTCATCTCTCTCGTGTCTCTCTCGTCTCTCTCTCGTCTCTCTCTCATCTCTCTCTCGTCTTTCTCGTCTCTCTCTCGTCTCCCTCGTCTCTCTCTCATCTCCCTCGACTCTCTCTCTCTCGTCTCCCCCTCGTCTCTCTTCTCTCCCTCGCCTACGATCCTCGGCCGTGTCCCCGCTGAACTCTACTTGCCCTCTCAGAGCTGCACGATTAAAAAGGGGGAAGAGAAGACAGAGAAAGACAGAAACCTCACTCTCATTCTCATTTTCCAGAACTCTACCTCTTTACTCGGTATGTGTGGTTGGTCGGCCGTGTGTGTGTGTGTGTGTGTGTGTGTGTGTGTGTGTGTGTGTGTGTGTGTGTGTGTGTGTGTGTGTGTGTGTGTGTGTGTGTGTGTGTGTGTGTGTCTCTGGCTTGTGGGTATTGGCCTGTGGTTTGGGTCTCGGTGGAGAACGAGGGTGAGGGTGGTGGAACACCATGGCTGCCACACTGCCACAGACATACTGGCACCACAGAGCCGCTTCAAGTTCCTCTTTCCAAAATACGGAACCACCACACTCTGTGTGTGTGTGTGTGTGTGTGTGTGTGTGTGTGTGTGTGTGTGTGTGTGTGTGTGTGATGAACTTTCTCACAGTAATAATCGTACGTGTTTTGCATGCAGAAGGTCACAGTCATGTATGAGAGAACATGGTACAACAGAGCGTGTCATCAGCGTATGGTGTGATCCGTTATTAGTCTGAAGTCAGGATCGCTTCCCCCGACCTCGGCTTTTCACAGTAAATCAGTCGTACGCGTGTTTCTGTGTCATTTTAAACCGTTGACGTGTTGCTACGCTGTTTATGTTCATGCAAAATATCATTTAGACGATGTTTTATTTATGTTTGCGTTTCAGACTCTGAATTCCGTGTTCCGGCAAAACAACAAACGCTCCTAAAAACTACTAATGACATTTTATTTTATTTAAAATCCCTGCATCTCATTTGAGATTGCAGAAATAGAGAACATATAAAAGTGGACATAGTTGTTTGTTTTAAAAAGTAAAAGAACGGCAGTTAGCCACCAGGGGGCAACTCTGCTAATTTAAATAAAAAAATAAAAATCTCAGTTTCTAAAAACCACTCAACATTTCTTTTTGTTGAACAATGTGGTAAAAGGTGGATTACGCGACTGGACTTATTTCTCACTTCATTTCTTACACTTTTCTGAGCAGTTAATTGTCTCAATCTCTAGTTTCAGCTCGTTTTTAGTTAAACACGACGTCAACTTTGTAAAGTTTGTTCACATTTAGAGGAAAACGGATCAGAGTACGGAGCAAATGAGTGGACAATCGGTGACATCTGTGATCGTCTACTTTCAAAAACTGAGCGCAACTCTCGAGACTTTAGTTTCAGGAGTTTGTTTTGTTACGTTGGCTTTTGTACATACAATTATAAATACATTACTTTTAAGTATGAGCCATTGTCTACACGACTCTCTCTGTGTGTCGCCGGGTGACATTCCAGCGCTGCACACAGGAAGTGCTTCGTTTCACGTCGAGACACTGAGTTGGTAAAGAAAACACAAAGAAGCGTCAATGAAAAAACCCGCTCATTTAGCAGCTTGACTTTATTTCCAGTTTGGCATTAATCCGTCATGTCTCCGCCCC
>NC_139804.1:1315200-1412700 GCF_963457635.1 Microchirus variegatus
ATCTGCACACTTTAGTTTATCCTCACTCTCCGCTCTCGCCTGCGTTAATGCACACTTTTAGATTTGAGATTTCTGACCCCTGAGGGAGGTTTTGAAACTTTAAAGCGTATATTGATTAAAAAGTAGGTGTGAGTGAGTGAGTGACACAGGAAACAGATTTATTCAAATAAAAGAGGAGTTTTTTTTAAATCAGCTGACTCCTGACAGAGGAATGTGTCGACTGATGAGGAAACCAGAACATTCCCCCGGTCAGCGCACAAAGAGATAGAAGATATTCGGTTTCACATCGAGTTAAATGTGGTCCTCTGGACGACCTGAACACACACACACACACACACACACACACAGGTTTACACTAGTGCGGTCGAACGTTAAAGGCGTCACATGTAAGAATGTGTGCAAAAGAAAAGTGGCGCAAAGTGTCGCAAAGTGTCGCCAAATGTCGTCAAGTGTCGCACAGTGACGCAAAGTGTCGCAAAGTGTCGCAAATTGAAGCAAATTGACGCAAAGTGACGCAAAGTGTCGCAAAGTGACGCAAAGTGTCGCAGTGACGCAAAGTGTCGCAGTGACGCAAAGCGTCGCAAAGTGGCGCAAAGTGATGCAAAGTGTCGCAAAGTGACGCAAAGTGTCGCAAAGTGACGCAAAGTGTCGCAAAGTTACGCATAGTTACGCATAGTGTCGCAAAGTGTCGCAAAGAGACGCAAAGTGTCTCAAAGTGACGCAAAGTGTCGCAAAAGGACGCATAGTGTCGCAAAGTGACGCAAAGTGTCACAAATTGACGCAAAGTGTTGAAAAGTGACGCAAAGTGACGCAAAGTGACGCAAAGTGTCGCAAAGTGTCGCACATTGACGCAATTTGACGCAAAGTGACGCAAAGTGACGCAATGTGACGCAAAGCGACGCATAGTGATGCAAAGTGACGCAAAGTGTCGCAAATTGACGCAAAGTGACGCAATGTGACGCAATGTGGCGCAAAGCGACGCATAGTGATGCAAAGTGACGCAAAGTGTCGCAAAGTGACGCAAAGTGACGCAAAGTGTCGCAAAGTGACGCAAAGCGCCGCAAAGAGTCGCAAAGTGACGCAAAGTGTCGCAAAGTGTCGCATATTGACGCAAATTGACGCAAATTGACGCAAAGTGACGCAAAGCGTTGCAAAGCGACGCTTTGCGTCGTACAGCGACGCAAAGCGTTTCCAAAGTGATGCAAAGTGTTTTTAATAATACATTGATTATTTATGGGTTATTCATGGGCCGTGGGCCGGTCCAAAAGTTGAACAGCCTTGACTTCAATGTCTTCACACAAGAGCACACGTGTGAAGACTGGATACGAGGAGACGTTTGGAGATAAGTGTGTGTGTGTGTCTGTGTGTCTGTGTGTGTGTGTGTGTGTTCGTGTGTGTGTGTGTGTGTGTGTGTAATATATCAGTGTTGCCGTTTGTTTTCTCTCTCTGTCTTTGCCCGGAACACCAGTGATGGAAAACAAACACATCAGCACTTGGCATTCTGAACCCTGAAATTGCCCTCCCTCCCTCCTCCCTCCTCCTCCCTTCTTCCCTTTCATCCTCCTCCCAACAGTGCACTCACCCCTCTTGGTTCTGGGGTCCCCTGGATGTTGTACCCATAACTCAGCCCCAAAGACACCAACACCCACTGCATGCTCTCACTAACCTTTAAAGAGAAGCCAACGACGCAGCCAGAGATCCAGAGACAGGGCAAATACTTTCTCTCTCTGGGCCACAGGCTGGAAAACAAGAGGATGAAGAAAAGTCTGGAGGAGGAGGAGTGGGACGGGGTCCACCCTGGGCACTGAGGACGGAAACTGAAAAAAAACAAAAAACGATATAGATGATAGATGATTGTGAGGCGGAAAAAAAAAAAAGAAAAAGAGAGGAAGAGCGATGCCAGGGAAGTGAGGGTTGAGGTTTTCAGAGATAGATGGTTAGATGGAGGCAGAGCAGATGTAGAGACATAGCGATGGCAGGAGGGTTGACTGTCTGTCTCCGCAAAACGTCTGCGCGTCTGGATTTATGTGTTTGTTTGTGTCCTCGTCCTCTCGCTCTGTCACTTCCGTAATGCATTCCATATTTCCGTGCCGTCACCAGCGAGCGTTCGCAGGCTGCAATATGCGGAGCTGTGTCGGCGGCGGCGGCGGCGAGCGAGCGCGGATCCACGGACCGGGATCCTTCTCCCAAACCCCCCCCTCCGTCCATTAGCATACAAACGTAGCCTGTAATTGTTGAGTATAAACACATCTGTTACATATGAGTTCACGCAGGGTTGATTAACGTCCGGATCGAGCTACGAGAAAATAATTCAGGCCAATTTTCAAGTGATTACGAACGCGGACGTGAAGGCTAACGTCGTTGAAACGACAGAGATTTGGCGTCCGCGACGTCGCGTTCCTGGACGTTGACCAATAGCGCGGCGTTGTTCTCTTACGGACAGTGAAAAGGGTTCTCCTACGAGGACAAGCCGAAGAACCTTATATGGTTCTACTTAGCACTTTTATTTCTAAGAGTGTGCTGCTGCTGCTACAGGTCAGAAATTTTGACTTTAAAAGTCTCAGTACCGCTCTCAAAAACGTCTCGACGTCAGCGGAGAAGAAGGAAATCCAGAAATAAGGGTTCCAAAAGGGTTCTTCTACAAAGGCTGAGGTTCTACCTGGAACTGTTTGCTTCTGAAAAACCCTTTTCCAGAGGAAAGGGTTTTTCAAGGGTTCTTGGTAACACTAAGGGTTCCAGTAAGAACCATTTTGATCTAGAGAACCCTTTAAAACCCCTTTCCTGAATAAATGATTCAAAAAGGGTTCTCCTATGAGGACAAGCCGAAGAACCTTATATGGTTCTACTTAGTACTTTTATTTCTAAGAGTGCGCTAATGCTACAGGTCAGAAATGTTGACTTTAAAAGTCTCAATACCGCTCTCAAAAACGTCTCGACGTCAGCGGAGAAGAAGGAAATCCAGAAATAAGGGTTCCAAAAGGGTTCTTCTACAAAGGCTGAGGTTCTACCTGGAACCGTTTGCTTCCCGAAGAAAGGGTTTTTCAAGGGTTCTTGGTAACACTAATGGTTCCAGTAAGAACCATTTTGATCCAGAGAACCCTTTAAAACCCCTTTCCTGAATAAAGGATTTTAAAAGGGTTCTTGGTGGAACCCTCCAAAAAGTTTCCAGGTGGAACCTTTATGAAAAAAGGTTCTACCTTGAGCCAAAAAGGGTCCTCCTATGAGGACAAGCCGAAGAACCTTATATGGTTCTACTTAGCCCTTTTATTTCTAAATTTTGACTTAAAAAGGCTCAGTACCGCTCTCAAAAACGTCTCGACGTCAGCGGAGAAGAAGGAAATCCAGAAATAAGGGTTCCAAAAGGGTTCTTCTACAAAGGCTGAGGTTCTACCTGGAACCGTTTGCTTCCCGAAGAAAGGGTTTTTCAAGGGTTCTTGGTAACACTAATGGTTCCAGTAAGAACCAGTTTGATCCAGAGAACCCTTTAAAGCCCCTTTCCTGAATAAAGGATTTTAAAAGGGTTCCAGGTGGAACCTTTATAAAAAGGTTCTACCTTGAGCCAAAAAGGGTCCTCCTATGAGGACAAGCCAAAGAACCTTATATGGTTCTACTTAGCACTTTTATTTCTCAATTTTGACTTAAAAAGGCTCAGTACCGCTCTCAAAAACGTCTCGACATCAGCGGAGGAGAAGAAAATCCCGGGTCTGCAGAGAAGAGGAGATGAAATACTGCTGAGAGGAAGTTAGGAGATAGATTTATTACTTTCTCCTGGACATGAACGCTAAATTACATCAACGACAAACATCAACGACCATCGGCAGAGGTTATTTTATTGTTCTTCATCTGAAATGAGACAGAAACACAAGCAGATTTTGTCGTAGTGGTCGTCGTAACATGAAAGGAGAATATTAATCGTAGATGTTTCCGATGAGCGCGATCGATGATGAGCGACATTTTTTATATTAATGTGTTACGGCTTACGTGAATTTTGACACCTAGCTTTGCCCTTAGCGCTGCCAAATACCCTGATAGACTCTTCGTGGTTGTTTTCCTGACCGATTGAACCATTTACTCAACACTCCCCCTACAGTTTTGTGGTGGTATTGTGTCATTTGAACACAAACTACGGATGGAAGTGGTCCGTCTCTGTCTTTTAAGTATAAATCAGCTTTAACTGACATCTGCAGGAAGCGCTAGGAGCTGCTGTATTATTGGGTGGTCGTGGTCGTGTGTTCACTATAACGGTTCATTCATAACAAACACAGAATGACACAGTTATTTATTTTCCATGTTTGTCTCTTTCTTTTAAAAATAGCCTCTCAGCTGCTGCAGAAAATGGCCGTAAAAATAGAAACCTTTCAAACAAATTCGCCCCCGTCACGACGTTATGCTGTGAATTGAGTCGCTTGCGGTTTGTCATCTTTAAAGAGTTTAGGAAACGCTGTAACCCCTCGTTCTATCGACTTCCATGGAGGCAACGTTTTTTCTTTAAAACACATGGTAATTACACAAGTATGCCATGATTTAACTGCGCTCTAACTCGCTCACACTGGGATCCTCTGGTTTGAGGTTCTGGCTGCAGAGCTGTGAGTCCACGTGTTTGCGCTCAGGTAGAACTTTACATCCCATAATCATGTGGTTTGATTTGTTTTACGGCGTAAACAAGTTTATTCAAAATGCTGCAGCCCGGCTTTCATCCAACAACAGAGACCGGGATTAGGCGAAGATGTGCAGGGCCGGTCCTAAGAAAACTTTATCAACAACTATAATTATAATAAAACAGTAAATGACCTGATGAATATTGTACATTTATAGCTGTTGTTGCATGTTCTTACCTTTATTATTGGCTTTGATTTAACCCTAACCTTTGACGTACACTACAGTTCAAATGTTTGGGCTCATCTATACAATTTATGTTGTGTTTTCCATTAAAAGTCACACTTTTATTCATCAAAAGAGTTGCAAAATGAATAGAAAATATAGTCAAGACATTGACGAGATTAGAAATAATGATTTTTATTCAAAATAATAACTTTGCCCTTTCGTCAAAGAACCAGGAAAACTGTTTTCAGCTGTGCTAACATCATTGCACAAGGGTTTTCAAGGGTTTTCTAATCATCCAGTAGCTTCTAACGCCATTAGCAAACACAATGTACCATTAGAACACTGGAAATGGGCCTCTATATTTACACCTATGTACATATTAAATCATTAAAAACAGACGTTTTTACCACATTAACAATGTATAGAGATGATTAATTTAATGTTAGATTCATTGAAAAAAAAGTGCATTTCCTTCAAAAATAAGGACATTTTTTGAAAAAATTCTCAAAATGTATTTTTCTCAAAATAAAAAAAAATAAAAAAATTTCTCAAAATAAAAAAAATATATTTTTTTCTCAAAATTAAAAAAAAAGTTTTTCTCAAAATTAAAAAAATATTTTTTTTTTCTCAAAATGTACATTTTTTTTCTCAAAATGTACATTTTTTTTCTCAAAATGTACATTTTTTTTCTCAAAATGTACATTTTTTTTCTCAAAATGTACATTTTTTTTCTCAAAATGTACATTTTTTTTTCTGAATAGTTTTTTCTCCCCCAAAAATTATTTGCTTAATTTTTTTTCGAAATTATTTTTTCCTAAAAAAAAAATTCTCAACAGTTTTTTTTCCTCAAATTTTTTTTTTTCTAAATTTTTATTTTTTCCTCAAAATTTTATTTCAAGTGCTTTTCCTTCAAAAATAAGGATATTTCTCAGTGAGCCCAAACTTTTGACGGTTGTGTAACTCTGATGCCGTAAATCAGACGTACGGGAGGATTGATTGTCAGTAACTTCGGGTCATCAGCTCTGAGTGTGTGTGTGTGTGTGTGTGTGTGTGTGTGGTTAGAGGCCGCGCTGACTGTTTGCTTCCTCCTCAGTGTGTAACGGGCACGTCTGCGCACACACACACACACACACGCACACACACCCAGGCTGCACAACAAAAGGGAGTGTTTGGAGCGTGGGTATGTGCTGTATTGTTGTAAATGAGTGTGACTGAGAGGTTAGATACCATATGGGCCATGAAGTCATCCGGCCTTTGGCTCCTCTGTGGAAACCCCGCCCGAGCCCCAGTGAGCCTGAGTGTGAGGGTGCTGAGAGCGAGCAGAGAAACAGGCCTTAATCGATGCTGATAACCGGCGTCTAAATCAAGGCTCCGTCCACTCGGCCCCTCCCACACTCATTTATCCCCCCCCCCCCAACCCCACCAACCCCGGGGGTATTTGGGCTTTCTTGGCAGAAGAGTGGAGCGAGCCACCTGCAACACACACACACACACACACAGTGTGGAACTCTTTCAATCAGTCAAACAAACTGTGTGTGGATCCATGGACGCCGTCTTCCCCCAGAGATTCTCTTAACGCTCTTCCAAGATGTGGAGCTGTACACGTGTACTCGCGCTACATGCTAGCATCACTCTTTCTTTCTTTCTTAAAGAAAGTCCTCACGACTGCATTTTCATGCAGAAAAAAACAGTGTTTTTACAGAAAAAACTGTGTTTTTACATAAAAACCGAGCGTTTTAAATCGAGCGTCCACGCTAAAGGCTACGTGCAGATTAGCATCTGATTGATTACAGTGTCCAGGAGCTAATAAACCCTTTAACAGCTGCAACTAGCGATTCTTTTTGTAATCGATTAATCTGTCGATTATTTTCTCGATTAATCGTTGAATCGTTCGGTCGATAAAAAGTAAAAAAAACGTTGATCAGTGTCCGAGCCGTTTCTCGCTATATGCGGACTATGCAGCTGCATAGGGCCCCACAGCCACCAGGGGGGCCCCCAAACTGCAAGTTATTTGCAAAGCATGTAAGTGTTTGTGGGGTAAATCAGAAAAAGTCAGGAATCTCTACCTCGAGTTTGAAAAAAATAAGGGGCCCCCAAATAGTATCTCGCATAGGGCCCCCAAAGAGCTAGAAACGGCCCTGATCAGTGTTCGTCAAACCTGGAAACGACGATGTTCTCAAACGTCTTTGTTTTTGTCCACAAACACATTTAAGAAGCTAAAACGATCAGAAATCTGGTTTTAATCATGAAAAAATGCTTCAAACCGATTCATCGATGATCAAAATAGTTAACAATTCATTTAGTAATCGATTAATAATGAAGGTTCTCCGTGCCAGAACCCCGAAAGTTGGCTCTCGGCTGGAACCAAAAACAAAAAGTGGACCTTCCCTTTGCGAACCGTGACATCATCAGTGGGCGTGTCTTATTCTGCGTCGTGAAGACGAGCGGAACGTAGAGGAAGTTCGTGAGATTTTGCCGATGTTGTAAACGTCCTCCTCACTTTGGTTCCTCCTGGTTCTGGTTCTGGATCCTCAGAACCAGAACCAGGTTCAGAACCGTGTCTGTCTGTATTTCTGTGGGAGGTTTCGCTCTATAGGGGGCGACGTTCTCCTTTGATGCCACGGTTTTTGGGGCAAACGAGCGCATGGACTGTGATTAGAGCCACTTCCTGTGTAACACCGCTGTATCACAAGCCTCATGAACGAGTGAGCGCCCCCTGCAGGTGGTCCTCTGTAGTTTGGTGGTGTCACCGGGCGACACGAGCTCTAAACACAGAGTTAATCTACGCTGTGAAGTCGTTTTGAAAACTCCCTGAAACAAACATGAACACACGCAGCAGCAGCAGCAGCAGCAGCTAATTCTTGTTACGTGAGTAAAAACAGTATTTTCCATCATAAATAACCACTTTCCTCCTCATCATCATCATCACCGTCATCGTCATGGTCTCTCTCCTCTGGTCTGTGTTTATCTTCCACTCCTTCAAACATCCGTCTTCTGTTTTCTTCACCTCTCTGTCGTCGACGCTCACACTGGAGTTTTTATTCTGGAGGTTTTTTAAAGAACGAGGCTCTCGGCCGTCGAGTGAGGTCAGTTTAAGCGTTCGCGTCCCGCGGGGAAAAGAAACCTGATCCTGTTAATATCTGTGAGGCTGCAGGTGTCTGAGAGAGGACAGGGTTTCAGGACTTTTACTCGGATTTATCGTCCAAGCAAAGATTTAAAAACATAAAACACAAAGAGTAAGGGCCAATTCCAATTCCTATCTCAACCCTTAATCTTAACTGGCCTCAAAACCAAGTGTTGAGGGTTATTTTGTCACTTAGAAATGGGACACCCCTTAAATGCAGATACGTCTTCGATAATTAAGTCATTTCATGATTATAGAAAACTTTGGAAAAGTGTTAGAATTAGAATAAATGTATCACTGCACACATTCAAACATAAGGGGCAGAAATCATTTATGTAAATATAAAATGGTTAGTTTTTGGAGTTTGGGTTAATCTGTCTGACACATGCTCAGATTATGAAATTAAAGCAGACCTTTATTTTCTCATCGCAAACTGTCTCAGGTGAGCCACACGGTGGCGCAGTGGCTTGCTATGTTGCCTCACAGCGAGAAGGTAAAAAAAAAAAAATCATAATTTTTTTCCCGCAAAAATTTAAAAAAAAATCTCAATTTTTTTCCGCAAAATTAAAAAAAAATTCTCATAACTTTTTTCTCAAAATTCAAAAAAAAATTCTAAATATAATATTTTTTTTCTCAAAATTATTTTTTTTCTCAAAATATAATCTTTTTTTTTTCAAAATGTTTTTTTTTCTTTCCCTCAAAATACAATCTTTTTTTCTCTATTTTATTTATTTTTTTCTCAAAACTTTAATTTCTTTCTCGTAACCGGTCAAAAATCCCAAATACATGCAGAGGATATTTGAACACTCGGAATGTGAGAGTGAATCTCTTTGTGTTTGATCTGGTGACCTGACCTTTGACCCTGGGTCAGCTACACCTCGCGCCCTCATGTGGAGGATGAATGAATGACAGTACATGAATGAATGATGTCTCAAGTTCTTCAGATAAATCACTGAGTCTCATGAGCAGAAGATTCTGACGAGAGTCTTTAAGAGAGTTTGACAGAAGCTAACAGTGGAGCAGCTTCATTAGCCTCAGTCACATCATTAAAATGAGTTTCTAAAGTAACGCTACACTTTAAAAACAGAGGCACACATACGCTCCAGTTCCACTGTAGGCGCGCTAACGGCGCTAAAGGAGCTAACACAGCTAAGAGAGCTAACTGGCAAACGGTGCCTGGACTCCGGTGCCGCGGCACGCAAACGTGGCGTCACGCATGTCTTTTTCCGGTCAGTCGTCATGGAAACGTGTCATGCGTTAGCGTGCGTTAGCGTTGATGCCGTTAGCCCCGTTAACGTGCCCAGCAACTACCCTGTGACGCCTTTAAATGGTCGTTTTGTAGGAATGGTGGCGTCTAATGGTGAGAGATCAGGAAACTACGACCAGAGAGGATGTTGTTGTTCTTTGTTTGCGTCGAAGCTGAGGTTGGTTTGTCCGTTCTGGCTGCTACGGAAACAAAATGGCTGACTCCAGTCGCCTAAATGCTAGTTCTAAAGCTATATAAAACAAAAAAATGTTTTTTGTTTAGCGCTGGGCACGTTAACAGCGTTTCCGTGACATCGTGTTTACAGGCACCGTTTACCAGTTAGCTCCGTTAGCTGCGTTAGCTCCTTTATCGCCGTTAGCGCAAATTACCAGCGTACCTGTGTACTGCGTATGTGTGCGTCTGTGTTTAAAGTTTAGCGTTAGATTAGAGACTCATTTTAACAATCGCGTAAAAACACGACGTGGCGCCGGTTAGCGCGCTAACGTGCCCACTAGCACTAGTTTGCAGTGATTAATACAAACATACTTATATTTGATATTATTTATATTCAATCTCTGCCACTGAACTCTTTGGGCTTGAGCTTGAAAAGCGTCGCGTGACGAGGTGAAACTCAGACGTTTGGCGAATCCCATGCGGCCCCGAGTTAAGAGAGAGTAAAAGGTTTGAGATGTTTAAATTCCACAGCGTCGTCTCTTAGCGTCGTCTCTTAGCGTCGTCTCTTAGCGTCGTCTCTTAGCGTCGTCTCTTAGCGTCGTTTCTTAGCGTCGTCTCTTAGCGTCGTCTCTTAGCGTCGTCTCTTAGCGCTCCTGAACGTCTGCGTCTGACGGACTCGCCTCAGACAGCTTTGTAAAACCGTTGGTTTGGTGTCGCCGCGCTCGAGGCCCCCGACACGCCTGAGTTTGACGGATCGTAAACCAGTGCCGGTCGCTGCGTAATCTCAGCCCGCGACAGACTCCGCGGGACGGCGTGGACGGATCGCAGCCTCGTCCGGGACGTCTGAGACGGGCGCCCGAGGTTAGAGCTGTTTACAGAAGACAGACGAGCGCCTTTATCGTGTGTTTACGCTCGGGTCGTCTCAAGTGTAGTCGCCGTTATGACTGAAAAGTCATCAAGTGAAGAGTTTACAGAGCAGATTATTGCTGTCAGAGCAGGTGGCGTTTGACTCTGTGCATGAGTGTGTGTGTGTGTGTGTGTGTGTGTGTGTGTGTGTGTGTGTGTGTGTGTGTGTGTGTGTGTGTGTGTGTGTGTGTGTGTGTGTGTGTGTGAGACTGAATACCCGACGACCACGACTGCTGAGGCCTGGTTGTGTTCATTTACCAGAGTTTTAACGTCAAACTCTGCCTTTTATGGCACTTTAAAGTGATAGTTCTGAATTTCGGACATGGAGCCAAAATGGCATTTAATGGAGACGTCTGGAGACGTTTTCAAGGAATTTCGTTCACTTCTTCTCGTCGCCGAGTTTGCTGGCGCTATGGCTAGCGCAAGTCAATGGTACAAGTTAGCATGGCATTAAAAACACTCATACCGACTCCACAGTGCACCAGAGGCAAATTGATTGTAACGGCAGACAATTGATGTACATATCTGTGTTGAGATTTTGGAACTTTAAGTAGATTTTGGAACATTAAGTAGAATTTGGAACCTTAAGTAGAATTTGGAACTTTAAGTAGAATTTGCACCAATAAGTTGATTTTGGAACTTTAAGTAGATTTTGGAACTTTAAGTAGATTTTGGAACAATAAGTAGATTTTGGAACTTTAAGTAGATTTTGGAACCTTAAGTAGAATTTGGAACTTTAAGTAGAATTTGCACCAATAAGTTGATTTTGGAACTTTAAGTAGATTTTGGAACTTTAAGTAGATTTTGGAACAATAAGTAGATTTTGGAACTTTAAGTAGATTTTGGAACAATAAGTAGATGTTGAAACTTTAAGTAGATTTTGGAACTTTAAGTAGATTTTGGAACAATAAGTAGATTTTGGAACTTTAAGTAGATTTTGGAACCTTAAGTAGAATTTGCACCAATAAGTTGATTTTGGAACTTTAAGTAGATTTTGGAACTTTAAGTAGATTTTGGAACTTTAAGTAGATTTTGGAACAATAAGTAGATTTTGGAACTTTAAGTAGATTTTGGAACAATAAGTAGATGTTGAAACTTTAAGTAGATTTTGGAACTTTTAGTAGATTTTGGAACAATAAGTAGATTTTGGAACTTTAAGTAGATTTTGGAACCTTAAGTAGAATTTGCACCAATAAGTTGATTTTGGAACTTTAAGTAGATTTTGGAACAATAAGTAGATTTTGGAACAATAAGTAGAATTTGCAAAATTAAGTAGATGTTGGAACTTTAAGTAGATTTTGGAACCTTAAGTAGAATTTGGAACTTTAAGTAGAATTTGCACCAATAAGTTGATTTTGGAACTTTAAGTAGATTTTGGAACTTTAAGTAGATTTTGGAACAATAAGTAGATTTTGGAACTTTAAGTAGATTTTGGAACAATAAGTAGATGTTGAAACTTTAAGTAGATTTTGGAACTTTAAGTAGATTTTGGAACAATAAGTAGATTTTGGAACTTTAAGTAGATTTTGGAACCTTAAGTAGAATTTGCACCAATAAGTTGATTTTGGAACTTTAAGTAGAATTTGCAAAATTAAGTAGATGTTGGAACTTTAAGTAGATTTTGGAACCTTAAGTAGAATTTGGAACTTTAAGTAGAATTTGCACCAATAAGTTGATTTTGGAACTTTAAGTAGATTTTGGAACTTTAAGTAGATTTTGGAACAATAAGTAGATTTTGGAACTTTAAGTAGATTTTGGAACAATAAGTAGATTTTGGAACTTTAAGTAGATTTTGGAACCTTAAGTAGAATTTGCACCAATAAGTTGATTTTGGAACTTTAAGTAGATTTTGGAACTTTAAGTAGATTTTGGAACAATAAGTAGATTTTGGAACTTTAAGTAGATTTTGGAACAATAAGTAGATGTTGAAACTTTAAGTAGATTTTGGAACTTTAAGTAGATTTTGGAACAATAAGTAGATTTTGGAACTTTAAGTAGATTTTGGAACCTTAAGTAGAATTTGCACCAATAAGTTGATTTTGGAACTTTAAGTAGATTTTGGAACAATAAGTAGATTTTGGAACAATAAGTAGATTTTGGAACTTTAAGTAGAATTTAGAACAATAAGTAGATTTTGGAACTTTAAGTAGATTTTGGAAATTTAAGTAGATTTTGGAACTTTAAGTACTTTAAGTAGATTTTGGAACTTTAAGTACTTTAAGTAGATTTTGGAACTTTAAGTAGAACCTCGTCAGCAGGTTCCATCTATCACTGATTGAAAATAAATCAAAAACCAGTCGTGGTTGAACTGTATCGTAGAAAAGCAGCGTAACTAAAGTTTCTCTCCTCTAATCCAGAGACACATGTTTGTGTCCAGGTAGAGTTTCACGTCTAGATTGAAACATCTTTGCCACGTCTTCATCTGGATTTAAAGCTAAGACGACGACGGCGGCGTAACCTGAGCGCAGACACACACACTCACGCGTGTGTTGTTGTTGTTGTTGTTGTTGTCGTTTCACTTGCGTCCGTCTTTGATTCTGAGCGACAGAACCAAAGGTGTGTTTTCATCACATCAGATCGGACTCTTTCGTCGCCCGCTCGTCTGCTCGGGTTCAGACGAGGCGACCGGGTTCGGACTCTGAGATGAAGACAGCGCCACACACACACACACACACACACACACACACACACACACTGCAGCATTCCTGCTGTAGCATCTGCTAACGTCGTCTCAGACGCGGATTCGGTGCTCGCGAGCGGATTCGGGCCTTTTTTGTTCAGTGAAATCTGGAGGAGATTTCAACCCCTATAGGAATGTCAGACCTGGACTCGTCCGCCTCTCTTAATGCGTTACAGTGGAGCGAGTGTGTGACGATGGACGTCGCCATCACGGGATCTCGCTGCTGTTTGAGGATCTCGCTGTTCGCTCTGTGAACTGCAGCAGTTTGTAACCGCAGAGGAGAAAGAAAAAAAAAAAGACACCACATGAGACCAGAAGTCGTGACGCAAGACGTACGGCAGAGCGAAGCCTGGGAAAGTGTGTCACTGAGAGTGTCTCACATCCTCTTCTGTTTGTCTGTGTGTGTGTGTGTGTGTGTGTGTGTGTGTGTGTGTGTGTGTGTGTGTGTGTGTAGTGAAGACACTTTTGGACTCGTCTCTTTCAAAGCGTCAGCAGGTTTTTTTTTTGTCATTTCTTTTTGCTGAGTGAGAGATCTGTGCTTTTAAAACAGGCCACATGTGTGTGTTTTAAAGTCAACTCTCTGTGTTAAAGCGAAACTAAAAAGCCTTTAAACTACGGTTTATCAGCGTCTGTGTGTGTAGAGTTGATATTATTTGTTATTTAAACGGTGGCTCGACCGCAAACGCTGAGGAAAACGATATAAACGCCGTGTCTGAAGATTCCTACAGTGATTCTGACCATGAACGCAGCACTCTCTCTGTTTAATAGCATTGACGGTATATTTACAGTATATTCAGTTAAATGCACTTAAATATGGTCATATATGACCTGTATTTACCTTATTTCAAAGAGAAACAAGTGCTGTTGTTAGTATTTTGCACCTTTTTGATTTTATGCACTTAAAGTCAAACACATTTATTATAATGTTATGGAGAAACGTGTGTTTACCCCTAATAATGTGCACTTTTGTGTTGTTTTTATGCACTTTGACCAAAAATAATTTTATTTCAGACTTTAGAAAAAGAAGTTACTATCACAGATTCCGCTCAGATACAGTTCTTTTATAGTTTTTTAAACATATTTTGATTTGGAATTTAATGGCGAAAATGACTTAGAAACATAGATTTGTGATGGTTTAAATTTGTCATCACTTGTTTCTTCACCAGCTGTGGAAAAACGTCTGACGCTGCTGAATTTCTTTGGTTTGAAACAGTGACCAAAACTTGAGCTTGTAATCAAACATCAAACAGCGCTGTGCTACGAGTTGTGTTCAAGGATTCTCATCAAAAAATACAGCAAACACAGGAACATGCGAGTATAATGATAACAAAGTCAAAGTCAATATTCTGTATCTTGTGGCGTCTCAAAGACGAAACTCTGAGAACGTTTTCTTTCTTTGTCTTCGTCTCATTTTTGTCTTCCTCATTTTTTCAGCTCATCCGTCAAATTCTGCAATATTTGGCGTTTTGAGTGAAATGATGATGTTTGAAAATCTCACTTTCATCCATGACTGCAGTGACTTTAAAGGCTCAGTGACTTTAAAAGCTCAGTTTCGAGCTGTGACGTTCACGAACGAGCCGGATCCTATGATCGACTCTTTTAAATGAACGATGAGAACCGAGCGTTTGTTTCTATTTGCCAACTAGAACATTTGACCTTGACATAGAGGATGGACGACCTTCACAAAGTGGTAGATGATGGATGGATGGATACTGGAGAGCAGGGAAATAGAACCTCAGGACTTCTGCGGGAACGAGCGTCCAATTACAGACGAGATTCAGCTGCTGATAAACGGTTGAATCACTGCCAGATATCGAAAATGTGAAATGTGAAGACACTCAGTGGGATTAAGGATTATAAGTAGAATTTGGAACTTTAAGAAGATTTTGAGTAGATTATGGATTATAAGTAGAATTTGGGACCATAAGTAGATTTTGAGTAGATTTTGGAATATAAGTAGAATTTGGAACTTTAAGTAGAATTTAAGTAGAATTTGGTATAAGAAGAAGATTTTAAGTAGATTTTGGAACTTTAAGTAGAATTTGGAACTTTAAGTAGATTTTAAGTAGAATTTGGAACTATAAATAGATTTTAAGTAGAATTTGGTATAAGAAGAAGATTTTAAGTAGATTTTAGAGTAGAATTTGGAACTTTAAGTAGAATTTGGAATAAGAAGAAGATTTTAAGTAGATTTTGGAACTTTAAGTAGAATTTGGAACTTTAAGTAGTTTTTAAGTAGAATTTGGAACTTTAAGTAGATTTGAAGTAGGATGTGGTATAAGAAGAAGATTTTAAGTAGACTTTGGAACTTTAAGTAGAATTTGGAACTTTAAGTAGATTTTAAGTAGAATTTGGAACTATAAATAGATTTTAAGTAGAATTTGGTATAAGAAGAAGATTTTAAGTAGATTTTAGAGTAGAATTTGGAACTTTAAGTAGAATTTGGAATAAGAAGAAGATTTTAAGTAGATTTTGGAGTAGAATTTGGAACTTTAAGTAGATTTTGGAACTATATGTAGATTTTAAGTAGAATTTGGAACTTTAAGTAGATTTTGGAACTTTAAGTAGAATTTGGAATAAGAAGAAGATTTTAAGTAGATTTTGGAACTTTAAGTAGAATTTGGAACTTTAAGTAGAATTTGGAATAACAAGAAGATTTTAAGTAGATTTTGGAGTAGAATTTGGAATAACCAGAAGATTTTAATCAGATTCTGGAGTAGAATTTGGAACTTTAAGTAGATTTTGGAATAATAAGTAGAATATTTTAAGTCTTTTTAACTTTAGTTATCTTGGAACTTGGAACTTGGAACTTATGTTTTTGGTCCAATTCTACGGCCATAAAATCAACATTAATCCAGATTATTATTATTATTATTAGAAAAGCCTGCGTGTGCATATGAAATAAAAGTGGAAACACACGCGTGTGTGTGTGTGTGTGTGTGTGTGTGTGTGTGTGTGTGTGTGTGTGTGTGCGCTTAGTCACTGTATGAATACATGTGAATAAGTGCAGAACAGATGTGTGAGGCGTTGTCACTGTTCATTTCTCTTTGTACAAACAAATCCTCTCAGTTGCCAACGGCAGCAGCAGGAGGAGGATGATGATGATGATGATGATGAGGATGATGATGCAACTCTGGACTTCATTAAAAATCTGGAGGACGAAACCACAGCAACACTGGAATGTCCTCAGTCACATGAACGTGATTAATGTGATTCAACAACAATAATAATAATAACACAGAAAGAAAGAAGAGAATATTGTTTACAAATGTTGGAGGTCAGACGGAGGACAGGAGGATATAATGAAGATATAAAAGGCCGCGCGGTGGAAAAACGCGGTTCCAGCGTCGTCGCGCTGAACGAAGCCGGTGTGAAAACTGCACCAGTGAAAGTTCACAGAGCAGAGAGACGTATGAGGTGTTTTCTTTGGGAGACGCAAATCACTGTGAGTCAACATTGAAACTGGCAGCGATGTGGAAAATACCACCAGATCTGGTAAATTGTGTGTGTGTGTTGTTGTAATTGTGTGTCAAAGTGTGAGCCAGAAACAGGGAGTTTTAGGTGTTTTCACAGCGGAGCGGGAACAATTATTCAATTCCACTTCTCCTTTAATGTCCTGTGACCTTTCCTCACTGAACTCACACTCGGCATTTAAGTTTCCTTGAAGAGGAAAAAACGCAGGAACAGACACTTTTAAGTGTGTTTTGAAGCGGAACTCCATGTAAGACCACGTCCACGTCCAGAGCCAACCACCCATAAGTGGCTCTTATGCTTCATTTCAATTCAGTTTTATTTGTGTAGCGCCAAATCACAACATACGTTATCTCAGCGTCTGCCTAGACAGGTTGTGGTGAAAGGACAAAGTGGTAGAAACAGAAGAAAGAGACAATTTTGCTGTGTTCACACCGGACGCGTTACTTGCGTCATCCGGGCCGAGCGGTGCGATCGATCGCACAAATCGCGTCTGATGATTGAGTTGAAATTTTTCAACTTTTGCTAAATTAAAATCGCAATGACACGACGGCCAATCAGTGTCCAGACTCCGCTGCAGCATCTGCCTAGACAGGTTGGGGTGAAAGGACAAAGGGAAGTTGACGTACGTACAAAGTCAATCTACAGTTGACGCATTACTTGCGTCATCCGGGCCTAGCGGTGCGATCGATCGCACAAATCGCGTCTATTTCTCCGCTGCAGCATCTGCCTAGACAGGTTGTGGTGAAAGGACAAAGGGAGGTGAGGTCGAGACTAAAGAAAGAGACAAATTTAGCTGTGTTCACGCGGGACGCAGCCGCACATTTGTCGTGCAACAAGTTGACATACGTACAAAGGCAATGTACAGTTGACGAGTTACTTGCGTCATCCAGGCCTAGCGGTGCCATCTATCGCACAAATCGCGTCTATTTCTTAAGTTGAAACTTTTCAAATTTTGCTAAAGAAAAAAAAATCTCAATGACACGACGGCCAATCAGCTTCCAGACTCCGCTGCAGCATCTGCCTAGACAGGTTGGGATGAAAGGACAAAGGGAGGTGAGCTAGAGACTAAAGAAAGAGACAATTTTTGCTGTGTTCACGCCAGACGCGCAGCAAATTTGTCGCGCAACAAGTTGACGTACGTACAAAGTCAATGTACAGTTGACGAGTTACTTGCGTCATCCAGGCCTAGCGGTGCCATCTATCGCACAAATCGCGTCTATTTCTCAAGTTGAAAATGTTCAACTTTTGCTAAAGAAAAAAAAATCTCAATGGCACGACGGCCAATCAGCTTCCAGACTCCGCTGCAGCATCTGCCTAGACAGGTTGTGGTGAAAGGACAAAGGGAGGTGAGGTCGAGACTAAAGAAAGAGACAAATTTAGCTGTGTTCACGCGGGACGCAGCCGCACATTTGTCGTGCAACAAGTTGACAAATACGTACAAAGGCAATGTACAGTTGACGAGTTACTTGCGTCATCCAGGCCTAGCGGTGCCATCTATCGCACAAATCGCGTCTATTTCTTAAGTTGAAACTTTTCAACTTTTGCTAAAGAAAAAAAAATCTCAATGGCACGACGGCCAATCAGCTTCCAGACTCCGCTGCAGCATCTGCCTAGACAGGTTGTGGTGAAAGGACATAGGGGGGTGAGGTAGAGACAAGAAACAGACAGATTTTTGCTGTGTTCACGTTGGACGCGCTGCACATTTGTCACGCAACAAGTTGACGTACATAAAAAGTCAATGCACAGACACGTTACTTGGGTCATCCGGACCGATCTATCGCACAAATCATGTCTGATGCTCGAGGTGAAATGTTTCAACTTTTGCTGAAAAAAACAAAAAATGATACGACGGCCAATCAGTGTCCAGACTCCGCTGTAGCATCTGCCAAGACAGGTTGGGGTGAAAGTTGAAGGGGAGGTGAGGTAGAGACAAAAGAAAGAGACCATTTTTGCTGTGTTCATGTCGGACGCGCCGCACATTTGTCGCGCAACAATTACGTTACTTGAAAAACGTTACTTGAGTCATCCGGGCCTAGCGGTGCCATCTATCGCACGAATCGTGTCTGATGCTCGAGTTGAAAGTTTTTAAATATATACGGCCAATCAGCGTCCAGACTCCGCTGCAGCATCTGCCTAGACAGGTTGGGGTGAAAGGACAAAGGGAGGTGAGGTATTATTTAAGTGTGTGGACAGTCACTCAGAGCTGCACCACACTTTATCTCTAGTGTAAACGTCTGCAGAGGAGAAGCCGTCGTCTTGTGTGATTTCATAACAAACATACGGAGCCGGACACAACGCGTTAGCGAGTTTCACCGTTGACCTCTGGGCTCCGTATGTTGTATCCTTTACGCATGACGAGCTCCTCGAGCTCCCAAAGTTAGCGTTGAAACGCCGTATGGATGTTTGTGTGTGAAACCACCACAAGACGACGGCTTCTCCTCTGCAGACGTTTCCCAAGACAGAGAGAACAACAAAGCTTTGGTTGATGGTGAAAAGAAATGCTTATACGGCGACTTGCGGCCAGCGCTCAAAAAATGTACAAAAAGTCCTGGAAAGTCCTTGAAAAGTCCTTGAATTTGAAGTGAACCAAGGTTTGGGAACCCTGATATGATGATGGTGTTTAAATTTATCGCTCCTTTAAAACCTGGTTCTCCAGTCGTCACGTGCTGAGTCAGCAGTTTTTATGGCTTTGTGGGGTTTTTTTTTTTACTATAACTTCATATTTTTAATGTAAAATCTGAACCTTTTCTTTGTTTGCGTCAGTTATAGTTTTGTTTTTTCTTCACTAACTTAATATTTGAAGAAGAAAGTTTGTTATGATTTGAAATTCTCCATCTTTTCCTCTCATTTTTTCTTCCAGTTCTTCACAAACACGTCTAATCACATACAAAAACATAGTGTTTGTTTACATTTTTTCTCCATGCATATGTGATTTATTCAAATTAGATCACCTTTAAAACATGGCTCTCCAGGCCTGACGTGCTGATGCAGCAGTTTTTATGCTTTTGAGTCAGTTTTGTTCAGTTTTTTGTGTTTTTTTTAGTTGTTTTTTAAACTATTTTAACATATTTTTTGTAATATTTGAAGCAGAACATTATTTTGGGTCAGTTATAGTTTTGTTTTTTCTTCACTAACTTCATCTTATCTATAATATTTGAAGAAGAAGAGTTGTTATGATTTGAAAATCTTTTCCTCTCATTTTTACTTCCAGTTCTCATAATCTAATCATATATATATATATATATATATATATGATTACATTATATATATAAATAGTATTTGCTTACATTTTGTCATTATTGTCTAAAATATGCCACAGATTAATAAGCCATGTTCAAATTTATGACTCAGCAGTTTTTTAACTTCATATTTCATTTGTTTGGGTCAGTTTTTACTTTGAGTTTTTCTTCACTAACTCAATATTTCTGTTAAATTTGAAGCTGAACCTGTTTTTGTTAAATTTCACGACTTCAGCTTCCTGCTGGTGTTTGTTTACGTTTGTTCGTCGCGTTTAAAAAAAAAAAACCTGTTCAAAGTTACGCTGAAACAGAAGCAGGTTTCACGGGTTTTTATTTACTTTAACTCAGAGGTTTTCGAAGCAGAACATTTGCTGTTGATGATGTGTTTTTTTTTTATTTGTGACGAAAACAAACGCTGAGGTTTTGTGTTTTTGTCACGTTTTTTTAAAGAAACAAATCAGTTTGAGAGTCGACGAGGAGCCGTCGTTTTGGAACAACAGCGAGACGCAGAGTCAGCGGGCAAATGTGTGTGAGGCCTCGTGGTATGTACAGTGTGTGTGTGTGTGTGGGCATGGGTGTGTGTGTGTGTGTGTGTGTGTCAGTGTGTGTGTGTGTTTGTGTGTCTGTGAGAGGCCCAGTGAGTGGGAGAGTCGGGCTCTGCTGGGACTCACAGCTGCTTCATGGTTCTGTTCCAGGAAGAACTGCTGGACTTGTTAGTGTTTACTGGCAGACAGTTTGTGTGTCCGTGTCCGTGTGTGTGTGTGTGTGTGTGTGTGTGTGTGTGTGTGTGTGTAGCTGTGTTGGGTCTGGGTGTTGGTCCATTCTTGTTCGGCCACTCATGTTCACGTCCTCCTCCTCCGCTGCTGCTGCTGCCCTCGCTCTGCTCTTGATTTTCATTTTCTTTTTCTCCACAGTCACACACACACACACACACACACACACAGATTCTTGTACTTGCTGCATACTGAGGACCGGGTAAAAGTGCTGACAAAGTGAGGACCAGCATTTCCACTTCATGAATGACATCTATAAAGAACCACTGGGTGCAGAACCATAAAGTGTCAGTAACACGCGTTACTTGCGTCATCCGGGCCTAGCGGTGCAATCTATCGCACAAATTAGCATTTCTTTTGAAAATCCTTGAAAAAACATTATAATTTCAAGGCCCTTTTTGAAATTTTTGGAAAATCACCCTAGACATAGACATGGGTCCTTGAAATCTTTGAAAGTGTGTCAATGTTGAAAAAAAATATTTCAAGGCCCATGAAAGTTTTAGAAATTCGACCTAAATAGACCTGGGTCCTTGAAATCCTTGAAAGTGTGTGAATTTGAAAAATAATAACTATTTCAAGGTCCTTGAAAGTTTTTGAAAATCACCCTAAATAGACCTGTGTCCTCGAAATCCTTGAAAGTGTGTGATTTTGAAAAAAATAATTCAAGGTCCTTGAAAGTTTTTTAAAATTTCCCATCGTCATGGGTCCTTGAAATCTTTGAAAAAAAAAATTCAAGGTCCTTAATAGACATGGGTCCTAGAAATCCTTGAAAGTCTGTGAATTTGAAAAATAATAATAATTTCAAGGTCCTTGAAAGTTTTGGAAAATCTTTGAAAAAAAAAAAATTGTAGCATTTTATTTAAAAACTTGTATTTTATTTCACTGTTGTTTGTCTGATGAAGTTTTAGCACCAAAAAAGTCGCATTAATTAAGGTATTTTTGTGAATTAAAAGTGAATTAAAATCAGTCTTAATTCAAGCACCAGTATAACTTATGAGGAGAATCTCTTTCAGCCTCAGGCTCAGGCTCAAGTTCAGGCTCAGGCTCAAGCTCAAGCTCAGGCTCAAACTCAGATTAGAGCAGAATAAAGTCGTCTTTCCACAGGAATGTCTTTGACTGGTGTTTCCTGATACAGTGACACAGTGATATACTACAGGGATAAAAAAGAGAGAATCAAACTTGATCCGTGTCCAGCCGAGGATCTGAATACAGTTTATCACCGAGAGACAGAGACGCAGTAAATATACGACTGCAGGAGACGAGAGAGGAGAGAGGAGCAGTGAATCTGTGCTGACTCCTCAGTGACTCCTCAGTGACTCCTTTAGCTCCTCATGGGTCCTGTCACACAAGAACAGACTAAACATGGAGACACTGGACTTTCTCCTCATTCAGCTCTGAGGTGTGTGTCTGTGTGTGTGTTAACTGTCATGAGATCCTTCAAAGTGTGTGAATTTGAAAAAACTAGCGCAGTGCCCGTAGGAAGTATGTATTCCTATAGTGGGAGCTGAAGAAGATTTTTCAGTTATGGTAATGCAATGAAAAGGAAAGTAAACGCTAACATAATAGAAACACTGTGAAACCTCATTAGGGACAACGCAAATGTGCCTAATGTTTGTTTTGAAGAAAGTCAGCTCACTGTCAAAGTGCATCAGGACAAATGGATCATTTCCTGATATTCAAAAATTCATAAAAAATATTCCTTAAGAGATTTGCAAATATTTTCAACAGATCCTTGTTCAGGGTGATGTCGACTATTATGATGGAAAATTTCAAGTGATTCCGAGATACTTTTTTTTTTTGAGAAGAAAGTCAGTTCACTGTCAAAGTGCATCAGGGCAAATGGATCATTTCCTGATTTTCAAAAATTCATTAAAATTATTCCTTTAAAGGTTTGCAAATATTTTCAACGGATCCTTGTTCAGGGTGATGCCGACTATTATGATTGTAAATTTCAAGTCATTCCAAGATACTATTTTTTTTTTTAGAAGAAAGTCAGCTCACTGTCAAAGTGCATCAGGGCAAATGGATAATTTCCTGATTTTCAAAAATTCATTTAAATTATTCCTTAAGAGATTTGCAAATATTTTCAATGGATCCTTGTTCAGGGCGATGCCGACTATTATGATGGTAAATTTCAAGTCATTCCGAGATACTTTTTTGTTTTGGAGAAGAAAGTCAGTTCACTGTCAAAGAGCATCAGGGCAAATGGATCATTTCCTGATTTTCAGAAATTCATAAAACTGGGTGACAGCTAACGTGACCGTGACAATGAACTTGACCAGCTAGCATAAATCGTGGTAGTGGTAGCTAGACGTTCACAAACGGTGACCTTTGACCCGTGGACTAGAATAGACAATTATTAGCTCCGGCGGGCGGATCGGAGACACAAAGCAACCGCTTTGCAACCAGTGTAAGCGAGCGTCTGTGTCAGTGCTACATCCAGCTACATGATATATAAAAAATCTGTGTGTGTGTGTGCGTGTGTGTGTGTGTGTGTGTGTGCATGCAGCAGAGATTACACGGGGATAAGCGCGGCCTCAGGAGTCCTCGCTCGGACCTCGGCGAGGGAAGAGAGAGGAAACGGCTCCAGACTCAGCTGTGTATATATTCAGCAGGGATCTGAAAGTGGCCGTGTACCCATCCTCTCCTCCCTCCTCCCTCCTCCCTCCTCCCTCCTCCCTCCTCCCTCCTCCCTCCTCCCTCCTCCCTCCTCAGCTCTGTTGGCCAGCACCACTCCGATGGTCTCGGGGCAGATTTCTCCCACAGTTGGGAGTGCTGGTTGTGTGGCGGCCTGTTTATACTGGAGCGTGGACTTCCTAGTGGCAGCCTGCACCTATCTAAACATCCCCCCGGCCGCTGCTCTGTTCCCGGCCTCGCACAGCCATCACCTCCTCCTCCACCTCCTCCTCCTCCTCTCCTTCTCTGAGCATGTCCTCGTGTCATCCCTCTCTCTCCCTCTTTCTCTTCCTCATTTCTTTCTTTCTGTCTTCTTCTTCTTCTTATCACGCTGTTCCTTCCACTGCTGCTTTTTCTCATGATTCTGTTTCTCTTGCACTTCCACCCTTGACTTTGAAAGGAGAAAAAAAAAAAAAAGAGGAAAAAAACGCAGAATAGATTGAGTAATCGCAAACATTTCACTGTGAGGACGACGCAGTGCTGAGATATGGAGTCGGGAAAAGTGGTGGGCAAGAGAAAAAGAGGAGAGGAATGACATTATCGTGTTAGTGCGACTGAAACCAGACTTTGAAAACACACACACACACACGTTAAATATAAAAACACGACATTGCATTCAATTCAATGTCTCAAAGTCAGACTAACAAACCCAGATTATGTGACTGGCAGTTGTTGACGTTGAACTGGACCCAAATATAGTCCAACACTTCCTGTCTCTCTGACCTTTGACCTGGAAGTCATTGAAGATTTGGGTACACAGAAGAAGAAAATATTGATTTGTTCGACACGTGTAGAGCGTGTACGATTTGCAGACGAATCTAGGATTTTTAAGTAAAACAATGTTATGTTTCGTTAGCAGGGAGAACGGGGGGGGGGGTGGGGTGGGTTTTCTCTCCACTGCCCCCTACTGTCTGTTAGCAGAAAACTAGCCTTGCAAGATCGGGGCAGCCGACCTGGAGTCGTTTCACAAAGTATTGGGTCTTCACGGCACAACATATACGTATAATGTACCGGATATTTTTCAAGGCCCTTGAAAGATTTTGATAATCACCCTTAGTCATGGGTCATTGAAGTCCTTGAAAGCCCTTGAAAGTTTTGGAAAATCACCCTAACGCGACATGGGTGATTAAAAGTGTGTGAATTTGAAAAAAATAAAAATAAAATCCAAGTTCCCTTGGAAGTTTTTGAAAATTGCCCTTGGTCATGGGTCCTTGAAATCCTTGAAAGTGTGTGCATTTGAAAGATTAGAATATCAAGGTCCTTGAAACCTTTTGAAAATTGCCCTTCATCCTGGGTCATTGAAGTCAGTGAAAGTGTGTGAATGTTTTTTTTTTCTTAATTTCCAGGCCCTTGAAAGTTTTTGAAAATCTTTGAAAAAAAAATGCCCTTGAAAGCCCTTGAAAGTTTTTGAAAATCACTTTAAATACACATGGGTCCTAGAAAGTGTGTGAATTTGAAAAGAAAAACCAAGGCCCTTGAACGTTTTTGAAAATGGCCCTTTGTCATGGGTCCTTGAAATCATTGAAATTGTGTGAATTTGAAAAATAATAATAATTTCAAGGTCCTTGAAAGTTTTTGAAAAACACCCAAAATAGACATGGGTCATTGAAATCCTTGAAATCAAGTGAATTTAAATAATAATAATAATTTCAAGGTCCTTGAAAGTTTTTGAAAATCACCCAAAATAGACATGGGTCCTTGAAATCCTTGAAATTGTGTCAATTTGAACAATAATAATAATTTCAAGGTCCTTGAAATGTTTTTTGAAAATCATCCTAAATAGACATGGGTCCTTGAAACCCTTGAAAGTGTGTGAATTTGAAAACAAATGGTTCATTATTCTGAAACTGTGCAGAGAAAAAGGCGAGCAGGTTTGTTGTGATCCTTCCTTTCCTTAAACAGTCAAAATAAAAGCTAACAAACCATTGAACACAGTTAAAAACACGACTCTGAGACATGAACTCTCTCAGTGAAGATGTTCTTTACAAAAGTGCGACTCATTCTCGATTTCACCTTCTAATCCATGTCGTTCTCACATCTGTTTTTCAAATCTGCCAAAGTCAAAGATTCCTGTGAGCGACTCAGACGTTCACTTTATTATATTTACTGCTATCAGAGACAGTGGATTATGATATAATGAGGTTTCTTTAACTCGTAAAAACCATGAAGATGAAGATTGTCGGTCACTTTTCTTCCCAGTTTCCTCCGGATGGACATAATTGTCAAATTTACTCGTCTGGTCTCCATTAAATCAACAAGTAGATTTAACCCGAGCAAATTAGTGGTTTGGCGTGAAAATCTGCTGCTTCAGCTCTTGTTTAAGTTTGAAATCTCATGTAAATATGTTCATATTCACGTGTGATTACAGTATCACAGACACCTCCCCCTTTTGTTTGTTTATGTGTGTGTGATTATCAGCAGCAGCCTCAGGATATCTGGTGTAACACAATAGCAGCGTCTGATCCCCGGGGAGAGAGTTCACTGCTGCGCTCAACTCCACCACCGCGTCGTCCACCGCGGCGTCCACTTTAGCTCCGTCAGGAGGGAACAACGCGATCTCTGCAGCTTTCACTCACACATCCAGGCAGAGAAGAGTGTGTGTGTGTGTCATTGAATCCTTGAAAGTGTGTGAATTTTAAAACAAAATTTCAAGGCCCTTGAAAGTTTTTGAAAATTGCCCCAAATAGACATGGGTCCTTGAAGTCCTTGAAAGTGCGTGAATTTGAAAACACATTTTCAAGGCCCTTGAAAGTTTTTGAAAATTGCCCCAAATTGACATGGGTCTTTGAAATCCTTGAATGTGTGTGAATTTGATAACAAATGTTTAAGGCCCTTGAAAGTTTGTGAAAATCACACTAAATTGACATATGTCCTTGAAATCCTTGAAACTGCGTGAATTTGAAAACAAATTTTCAAGGCCCTTAAAAGTTTTTGAAAACCACACTAAGTTGACATATGTCATATATGAAAATTGCCCCAAATTGACATGGGTCATTTGAATATTTTGAAAATCCTTGAAGGTATGTGAATTCAAAAAACTAATTTTCAAGGCCCTTGAAAGTTTATGAAAAGCATGGGTGAATTTTCAAGGTCCTTGAAATCCTTGTGAGTGTTTGAATTTAAAAACAAAGTTTCAAGGCCCTCTGTTTTCACCACTCTCCATCACTGCAGCTCTATCCAGGTATCTGAATGGGGGGCACAGTTGATTTAACCCAGAGCTGAACACACAGATGATAACAGAGGTTTACAGAGGTCTGGTTTGTCTGAGCTCAGGTTTTCTCAGCAGACACAGAGCGATGCCAGCTCAGCGGACAAACACCAGAGACCATCTGCCGCGGACGTTAAGTGAAGACATAACGAAGATCCATGAGTCGGCGTAAACATTATGCAAAGCTTTAATGGCTCCTCTCAAAGATCTGCTCTATCTCTGAGCTCCATTATGAGCTCAGTCTGTGGGCGAAGAAGAGCTCGACACTGTCATCAATCATCTGAAGAAAGAGTTTCTCCACAAGTGTTTGTCAGGAGTGAGGAGGTGAGAAAACAGCCATCACATCTAATGTGTTTATGAAACAGGTTTAAAACAGCACAGGAGGCGGGGTCACGCTCACAGGAGGCGGGGTCACGCTCACAGGAAGCGGGGTCACGCTCACATGAGGCGGGGTCACGCTCACGGGAGGCGGGCTCACGCTCACGGGAGGCCGGCTCACGGGAGGCGGGAGGCGGGGTCACGCTCACGGGAGGCGGGGTCACGTTCACGGGAGTCGGGGTCACGCTCACAGGAGGCGGGGTCACGCTCACGGGAGGCGGGGTCACGCTCACAGGAGGCGAGGTCACGCTCACAGGAGGCGGGGTCACGCTCACGGGAGGCGGGGTCATGCTAACGGGAGGCGGGGTCACGCTCACAGGAGGTGTGGTCACGCTCACAGGAAGCGGGGTCACGCTCACGGGAGGCGGGGTCACGCTCGCGGAAGGCGGTTCCACGCTCACAGGAGGCGGGGTGACGTTCACAAGAGGCGGGGTCGCGCTCACAGGAGGCGGGGTCACGCTCACAGGAGGCGGGGTCACAGGAGGCGGGGTCACGCTCACATTTACATTTAATGTTTCTGAGCAGCCACACGGTCGGTGTAGTAGAATAGATTTCAAGGACCCATGTCAATTTAGTGTGGTTTTCAAAAACTTTCAAGGGCCTTGAAAATTTGTTTTCAAGGACCTTGAAAACAAGTATTTCAATGACCCCTGTCAATTCGGGGCAGTTTTCAAAAACTTTCAAGGGCCTTGAAAATGTATTTTCAAATTCACGAACTTTCAAGGATTTCAAGGACCTTGAAAAAAAAGTATTTCAATGACCCATGTCAATTTGGGGCGGTTTTCAAAAACTTTCGAGGGCCTTGAAAGTTTGTTTTCAAATTCACACACTTTCAAGGATTTCAAGGACCGGTGTCGATTTGAGGGGCGATTTTCAAAAACCTTCAAGGGCCTTGAAAATGTTCACACACTTTGAAGGATTTTGAAAATGTTGTGTTTGTTTACGTGTGTGTGATTATCAGCAGCAGCCTCAGGATATCTGGTGTAACACAATAGCAGCGTCTGATCCCCGGGGAGAGAGTTCACTGCTGCGCTCAACTCCACCGCCGTGTCCACCGCGCGGCGTCCACTTTAGCTCAGGAGGGAACGACGCGATCTCTCACACACACACACACACACACATGCCTGCAGGCAGAGTGTGTGTGTGTGCGTGTGTGTGTCTGTGGACAACTGGTTTCCCATTTCCAGCTCCTCCAGCCTCCGAGTCCTTATCTTAGTCATGGTTTAACGCTGCTGAAGAACGAGTGCTCTCCAGGGATCTGGACCCCCCCCCCCCCTCCCCCCTCAGTTGATGTGTTGTGGTGGTGACTGAATGATTTCACTCTCTGCAGCGAGGACGTGAAGTATTAGACGTTGGACAAGCACACGGGGACACTGGAGCCTCCGGGGACCGAGTGTGTGCATGTGTGTGTGAAGAATGTGTGGGACTGTGGGTACAGATCTGTGGGAGTGTGAAGTGTGTGTGTGTGTGTGTGTGTGTGTGTGTGTGTGTGTGTGTGTGTGTGTGTGTGTGTGTGTGTGTGTGTGGAAAAGCTCCAGTGAAAGCTAGCTCGCCCCTCGCTGACAGATGAATTGCTCTAATTAGAAATCCATAACATCCTGCCACATGGCCGCCTTATCCCCAGCACACTTCCTGCTCTGGGCCAGGCTGACGACAGCCAGCGCCGCCGCCGCCGCTTCCGTCGCCGCGAGCGAGGAACGAATCGATGAGCGGCTGCTGCGGGCGCTGGATCCTCCGGCCTCGAGCCCCCGGGCTCAAGTCTGATCAGTGTGTGTGTGTGTGTGTGTCATCGCAGGCCTTTGTGTCTGGGGTCTTGCTCAGCTGGATCGCTCTCTGTCTCTATCACTTCCTCTGTTTTTGCCACTCTCCATCACTGCTGCTCTCTCCGTCCTCCTCCTCCTCCTCCTCCTCCTCCTCCTCCTGCCTCCCAGGTGTCGAAAACGAACACAAAGATGATATTTATCTGGTTAGTAACAAGTAATGAAGGCAGTAACAGGAAATGGGTCCTTGAAATCCTTGAAAGTCTGTGAATTTGAAAACTAATTTTCAAGGCACTTGAACGTTTTTGAAAATTGCCCTAAATTGACACGGGTCCTTGAAATCATTGAAAGTGTGTGAATTTGAAACATTCAAGGGCCTTGAAATGTCCCTTGAAGGTTTTTGAAAATGGCACCAAATTGACACAGGTCCTTGAAATCCTTGAAAGTCTGTGAATTTGAAAACAAATTTTCAAGGCCCTTGAAGGTTTTTGAAAATTGCCGTGAATTGACATGGGTCCTTGAAATCCTTGAAAGTCCGTGAATTTGAAAACTTATTTTCAAGGTCCTTGAACGTTTTTGAAAATTGCCCTAAATTGACACGGGTCCTTGAAATCATTGAAAGTGTGTGAATTTGAAACCTTCAAGGACCTTGAAATGTCACTTGAAGGTTTTTGAAAATCACCCAACATGGACATGGGTCCTTGAAATCCTTGAAAGTGTGTGAATTTGAAAACACATTTTCAAGGCCCTTGAAGGTTTTTGAAAATTGCCCCAAATTGACATGGGTCCTTGAAATCCTTGAAAGTCCATGAATTTGAAAACTAATTTTCAAGGTGCTTGAAAGTTTTTGAAAATTGCCCTCAATTGACACGGTCCTTGAAATCCTTGAAAGTCTGTGAATTTGAAAACAAATTTTCAAGGTGCTTGAAAGTTTTTGAAAATTGCCCTAAATTGTCACGGGTCCTTGAAATCATTGAAAGTGTGTGAATTTGAAACCTTCAAGGACCTTGAAATGTCCCTTGAAGGTTTTTGAAAATCACCCAAAATGGACATGGGTACTTGAAATCCTTGAAAGTGTGTGAATTTGAAAACAAATTTTCAAGGCCCTTGAAGGTTTTTGAAAATTCCCCCAAAATTGACATGGATCCTTGAAATCCTTGAAAGTCCGTGAATTTTAAAACTAATTTTCAAGGCCCTTGAAAATTTTGGAAAATTGCCCCAAATTGACATGGGTCCTTGAAATCCTTGTGTGTGAATTTGAAAATACATTTTCAAGGCCCTTGAAAGTTTTTGAAAATTGCCCCAAATTGACACCGGTCCTTGAAATCCTTGAAAGTGTGTGAATTTGCAGGATTTTCAGGATTTGCAGGATTTTCAGGATTTGCCGTGTTCTCCTTCGACATCATTTTCAGACGTAGTTGTTGCCTCAGTGACCTTTTGCTCTCTGACGCTCCTGGACTTGATCTTAAAGAAAAGACTGAGCCTCGTTAGAAACTTTCCAAAGGATGGAAACGATCAGTGACAATAGAGTTGTGTTTGTTGGCATCAGTCGTTGCCCTCAGAGGAAACTGAGAGTTAAGCCAGAACAGGAAGTGTCAGCCCACCTGCTTTCAGCATATCCTTCTTCCTTTAGTGTAACACTGGCACTTCAGACACTGCAGGGTTAGCTCAGGCTTAAACCAGGCTTAAACTAGGCTTAAACTAGCTTTATACCAGGCTTAATCTAGGTTTATATCAGGCTTAAACCAGGCTTAAACTAGGTTTAGACCAGGCTTAACCAATGTTTCCATCGGTTTTATACCAGGCTCAAACCCAGGTTCATACTAGACTTATACCAGGTTTATACCAGGCTTAAACCCAAGTTCATATCTGACTTACTCAGATTCATACTGGATTTATACCAAGTTTGTACCAGGTTTAAACCCAGCTTCATACTGGACATATACCAGGTTTAAACCCAGGTTCATACCAGACTTATACCAGGCCTAAACCCAGGTTAATACCAGACTTATACCAGGTTTATACCAGGCTTAAACCCCGGTTCATACCAGACTTAAACCAGGTTTATACCAGGCTTAAACCCCGGTTCATACTGGACTTATACCAGGTTTATACCAGGCTTAAACCCAGGTTCATACCAGACTCAAACTCAGGTAAATACTGGACTTATACCAGATTTAAACCAGGCTTAAACCCAGGTTCATACCAGACTTATACCAAGTTTATACCAGGCTTAAACCCAGGTTCAAACTGGACTTATACCAGGTTCATACCAGACTTAAACCCAGGTTTATACCAGTGTCGTTCAGTCTCAGGATGCTTTGTATTTTTTACCACCACGTCGTTTTTTATTTGTTTTTTTAGCTAAGATGTACGTTTCTCACACACACACACACACACAAACACAGTCAGTGGGGTTGTGTCACCGGGCGACACAAGATCTTAACGCTGTCATACTGAGAAACTCAGAGACGTGTGGAGCTGAGAGGAACTCATTTGACAGTGATTAGGAGTTTTTTTTATATACTTATACAAACACACTTATGAGTGGTATGTATATATATATGTATATATATATATACATATATATATATGTATATACATATAATATATAACATGTCTGCCAATAAATCCTCGTAAACGTTCTGCACTTTTGTCAAAGTGACTGTAATCAAACGTGTAAAAACAGAGTGAACTTAACTACTATTGTTTTAAATGCCTTGTCTTTTCTGTGACCCCACTTACACATGTGTGTGTGTGTGTGTTCTGTACGCCACCACACACACACACACACAGAGACACACACACACCAGTGTACGTATACTTATGGCTTCATGTTTAAAGTATGCAGTTTTTCAGCGCGTCTGTCGAGAAAGCAACCAGGCTTAAACTAGTTTTATATCAGGCTTTAACCAGGCTTAACAAATTTTTATGTCAGGCTTAAACCAGACTTAATCCAGGTTTATACCAGATTTAAACCAGGCTTAACCAAGGTTTATATCAGGTTTATACCAGGCTTAAACTCAGGTTCAAACTGGACTTATACCAGATTTATACCAGGCTTAAACCCAGGTTCATACCAGGCTTAAACCCAGGTTCAAACTGGACTTATACCAGGTTTATACCAGGCTTAAACCCAGGTTCATACCAGACTTAAATTCAGATTCAAACTGGACTTATACCAGGTTTATACCAGACTTAAACCCAGGTTCAAACTGGACTTAAACCCAGGTTTATACCAGGCTTAAACCCAGGTTTATACCAGGCTTAAACCCAGGTTCAAACTGGACTTATACCAGGTTTATACCAGACTTAAACCCAGGTTTATACCAGACTTAAACCCAGGTTCAAACTGGACTTATACCAGGTTTATACCAGACTTAAACCCAGGTTTATACCAGGCTTAAACCCAGGTTCAAACTGGACTTATACCAGGTTTATACCAGACTTAAACCCAGGTTTATACCAGGCTTAAACCCAGGTTCAAACTGGACTTAAACCCAGGTTTATACCAGACTTAAACCCAGGTTCAAACTGGACTTATACCAGGTTTATACCAGGCTTAAACCCAGGTTTATACCAGGCTTAAACCCAGGTTCAAACTGGACTTATACCAGGTTTATACCAGACTTAAACCCAGGTTTATACCAGACTTAAACCCAGGTTCAAACTGGACTTATACCAGGTTTATACCAGACTTAAACCCAGGTTTATACCAGACTTAAACCCAGGTTCAAACTGGACTTATACCAGGTTTATACCAGATTTAAACCAGGCTTAACCAAGGTTTATATCAGGTTCATACCAGGCTTAAACACAGGTTCAAACTGGACTTATACCAGGTTTATACCAGGCTTAAACCCAGGTTCATACCAGACTTAAATTCAGATTCAAACTGGACTTATACCAGGTTTATACCAGACTTAAACCCAGGTTCAAACTGGACTTAAACCCAGGTTTATACCAGACTTAAACCCAGGTTCAAACTGGACTTATACCAGGTTTATACCAGGCTTAAACCCAGGTTTATACCAGGCTTAAACCCAGGTTCAAACTGGACTTATACCAGGTTTATACCAGACTTAAACCCAGGTTTATACCAGGCTTAAACCCAGGTTCAAACTGGAGGTAAATCCTCGTAAACGTTCCGCTCTTTTGTCAAAGTGACTGTAATCAAACGTGTAAAAACAGAGTGAACTTAACTACTATTGTTTTAAATGCCTTGTCTTTTCTCTGACCCCACTTACACGTGTGTGTGTGTGTGTGTTCTGGTGTGTGTGTGTGTGTGTGTTCTGGTGTGTGTGTGGTGGTGTACAGAACACACACACAGAGACACACACACACACCAGTGTACGTATACTTATGGCTTCATGTTTAAAGTATGCAGTTTTTCAGCGTTTCTGTCGAGAAAAGCAACTAAAGGACGGGGGGGGGGGGGGGTGTTGGGGGGGGGGGGGGGTAACATGGAGAGGAAAAGTGGGACAAGAGAGAGTTAGAGAAGGAGAGAGAGAGTTAAAGAGAGAGAGTCATAGAAAGAAGGAGTAGATCCACTCTGCAGCTCTGCAGCAGCAGCAGCAGTGAGCAGCTGTGGCACTCCCAGATTTCCCCCTGATTGCTTTCAGCTGGTACTTGAACCCGGGGCCTTTTTGGGTTTTGGAGGCCGGCCCAGACCCCACAATCCCCCCAGCGCCCCATCCAGCTGCCTGACCCCTCCCTGACCCCGCGCCGAGGATAGGAAAATACGAGCCGTGCCAAGCCAGAGAGACTCTTTTATTTTGCCTGCTGGCACGCTGCCGGTGACCAGGGCTTACATAATGGGAAACATAGCAGGGCCCAGGAGAAAGCAGGGCCCCCCCAACCCCACCCGTCCTCCTCTTCTTCTTCCCCTTTCTCTTTTTCCTCACCGATCGATCCTCCCCTTTTCTCGCCCATCTCTTCCCCCCCCTCCCTCCCTCCCTGTTGCACTCTGCCTCCCCTCCTGGTTGTGATATATCTCTTTGGGCCGACTCGCCCAGGCACATTTATTACAGACAGACTCGACACAATCCTGAAGCCGAGCCACCAGCAACACAACAGCACACACACACACATGCACAGACACACACATGCACATGCACAGACACACACACACACACACGTGTGGGCGTGTGTTTGCATACTGCAAAGCACTTACAGATTGTGTTGTGCTCGGTTGCGTGGAAAAGTGCACTTGTGATGATAAAATGGACAAAGTGATGGAGCGAAAATATTTGAGCAGCGAACTCTGAGTTTATGTTTTTACCACTTGTTTTACTGCTTTTTTTCACGTCGGCGACGAGCAGAGGTTTTTGGTCGATTTGCTGGAAAAAAAAACTGTAGTTTGTGAACGTTTGTGTGGAACGAGTTCACACAGTGTTGATCTCAGTGTTAACAGGATCTTTGTTCCTCTGTGAGGTTTTCATGCTGCACACAGGAAGTCCTGAAGGTCATTGAACTACAAGGTTTTATAAATCACTGCAACGTTTCATGAAACACTACAACATTTCTTTCAGAAACGCTAACGTTTCGTGAAACATTACATTTCACCAAACACTACAACGTTTCACAAAACGCTACAATGTTTCGTGAAACACTACTTTTCACGAAACTACGTTTCAGAAATGCTACCTTTCACCAACCACTACAACGTTAGAAACGCTACAACATTTCACGAAACACTACAACTTTTCAAGAAACACTACAGCATTTCATGAAACATAGTTTAGTGAAACGCTAGTTTTAGTGAAACTATGTTTAAGAAATGCTACATTTCACGAAACGCTACGTTTCACAAAACGCTACGTTTCACGAAACACGATAACATTTCACGAAAAGCTACGTTTCACAAAATGCTACAATCTTTCACCAAACATGACAACGCTTCACGAAATACTACAGCATTTCACGAAACTACGTTTCACAAAACACTACAACGTTTCAGAAATGCTACCTTTCACGAACCACTACAACGTTAGATGAAACTAAAATGTTTCAGAAACTAAAATGTTTCAGAAACGCTACAACGTTTCAGGAAACGCTGCGTTTCACAAAACACGACAACTTTTCAAGAAACAGTACAGCATGTCACTAAACACGTTCCTCGAAACTATGTTCCACAAAACACGTTTCACGAAACACTACGAAGTTTCGTGAAACGCTACGTTTCACTAAACTATGTTTCAGAAACGCTACAATGTTTCGCGAAACGCTACTAAACACTACAACGTTTAACGAAACAGGACAACGTTTCTTGAAACGCTACAACATTTCACAAAAGTCGAGAGCATTTCTCAAATCACGAGAATGTTTCATGAAACATTTAAACATTTATACGAAACACTAAAACATCTCAATCGGGGGAAAGTGTGTTGACCTTCTGGGCCACCGTACAAGGCAGGCTGAGTAAACAGTTGCTGTGTAAACAACTCATGTTACGTTGTTTTCTGTTGGCGAAGAACAAAAGTGATGTAGTGCAGCTTTACTTGTTGACCTGTAACGTTGAGGCGTCAGACGCAGCAGATCCACGCTTTCATTTTGGTTTGATTTGACGAAATGTTTCTCTGCGACTGCAGCTGTTTCCTCGGGTCGTGTTTTTTTTTTACGAGCCTCCTCGTAAGAATTCATTTGGAAACAGAAAACAGAACCAGTGCAAACGAGCTTTTCCTTCTCAGTAACTGAAGGTTTTAAACCTCTGAACCGCAGACTAATCACTGCTCTCGTGATCTTCTTCTCTCCTCTTGATAAAAGTCCAGCAGGAGCTCATTTATAGGTGATCACCAACCAATTAGCCGTGGAGTTGTGTTTTGTTTTGACGATGACATCACAGACCACAGAGCTCAGGTTCAGAGGAACGTTATTATTATTAGATTCGCTCTCGATAAGAAGCCAAAGTCACTGTTTGTTTTGTTTGCTACGTTACTGTTCAGAGAAGAAGAAGAAGAGTGATTTAATGACTGCATCTCACTAACTTCTGATTATTCAGCTGTTTATTTAAGTGACGATCTTTAACATTTTTACCTATTTATTTATTACTCTATGGGGGAAAACACATCTAAATGAAGATAAAGTAAAAGTATGTCAAATAACGTCTCATTAATTACGTGCTACGACCATATCGTAGGTTATAATTCATTAATAATAGCCTAGGAAGTCAATTTAATGACGCAAATTGCAGTTGTTTCATAGTAATATATATTTTTTCCATGATTATTATGACTTTAAAATTAAATCTGCAACATGAGATACAAAATACGACTTCCTAATGTTTGTATGAGAAGCAGGTTATTTCTTGCATGAATTTATCGCATTTTTTGAAATTGGCATAATGCAAAAAAATAAGATTAAATTGCAGCTTTTGTGATTTGCTGATTGCAATATGTTTTGCAGAATAAATAACAACAACTGAACAACAACTAAAGTTACGCACATCATACAACTTTGTAACTTTAGTTATTTGAGTGATTTTTTATATGTCAAAAATATCAGTCATTTTGTTCAGAGATCGTCAGAATTGTCAGAACTCTGTATAATTGTTTGATTTGTTTATGTCAAATATATTTATATCAAATCAAACTTTTGCTAAAGGGTAAATCTGATCATTTCCCCGTCGGCCTGTAGTTGGCGCTGTCGCCGAGTCGATCCTTGTGATTTTTGATGTCTTATTTTATTTTATTTTTTTAATGGTGGACAAAGTGAATGAAAAGAACAACAATGACTTAATCCTGTTCACATGTATTGTTCACGCAGCCAAATCCACCATTGTTGTAGAAAAGCCTTTAAAAACACATCAATGAACCACACCTATGCTCCGGGTGCCATGTTCCTTTATGACAATGGGCTATTCATAGATCCCCTTTGGTGTGTGTGTGTGTGTGTGTGTGTGTGTGTGTGTGTGTGTGTGTGTGTGTGTGTGTGTGTGTGTGTGTGTGTGTGTGTGTGTGTGTGTGAGGCTGAATAACAGTGAGCTGTTATTAAAGATTTACAGTGGTGTCAGTCTTCGTAGCAGTTGATCTTCAGAAGTGAATTTCATTTTTACCATCAAAGACTTACACTGTATTGGTCAACATGTGTTTCCACCTTTCCACACTTGAGGTCCACGCCTGTGGAGATCCACACCTGTGGTCCACACCTGAGGTCCACACCTGTGGAGGTCCACACCTGAGGTCCACACCTGAGGTCCACACCTGAGGTCCACACTTAAGGTCCACACATGAGGTCTACACCAGTGGTCCACACTTGAGGTCCACAGCTGAGGTCCAGTGGTGTGGTCCACACCTGAGGTCCACACCTGAGATCCACCCCTGTGGAGGTCCACACCTGAGGTCCACACATGAGGTCCACACCTGTGGAGGTCCACACCTGTGGAGGTCCACACCTGTGGAGGTCCACACCTGAGATCCACATCTGAGGTCCACACCTGTGGAGGTCCACACGAGGTCCACACTTGAGGTCCACAACAGTGGTCCACACCTAAGATCTACACCTGTGGAAGTCCACACTTGAGATCCACACCATTGGAGGTCCACACTTGAGGTCCACACATGAGGTCCACACCTGTGGTCCACAACAGTGGTCCACACTTGAGGTCCACACTTGCGGTCCACACCTGAGATCCACACCTGTGTTCCACACTTGCGGTCCAGACTAGAGGTCCACACCTGAGGTCCATACCTGAGATCCACACCACTGGAGGTCCACTCTTGAGGTCCACACCTGAGGTCCACACCTGATTTCCACATCTGAGGTCCACACTAGTGGAGGTCCACACCTGTGGTACACACCTGTGGTCCACAACAGTGGTCCACACTTGAGGTCCACACCTTAGGTCCATACCTGAGATCCACACCTGTGGAGGTCCACACCACTGGAGGTCCACTCTTGAGGTACACACCTGAGGTCCACACCATCGGAGGTCCAGACCTGAGGTCCACACCTGAGGTCCACACCTGGTCAGGTGATCAGAGGGTCAATCAGAGTTCAGGTGTCTCTAATGTTCATTCATGTTTGATGATGGGAGCAAACTCCCAAAGTCGTACCAGTGCTAACCACTGGTGTCCAATGAACCTCTGCATGTTTTTTGAACTGTGGGAGGAAACTGAAGAACCTGCAGAAAACCTGTGAACACAGAAAGACATTTGTTCAAACTTCCTGCTGTGAGGCAACATCACAAGTCACCATGTGGCCCTTTGTCCTCACGAGTGCTCACGAGGTTCACGAGGTTGCACTGGTGCCAATCCCAGCTGACGTACGGCGAAAGCTGTGGTCGTGAACTCTGGTCTTTCTGCTGCAAAGGCACGACACCAACTGTGTCTACCTCTGAGCAAACAAGAGCGCCACCTGCTGGACTGGTGTTGGTTGTGATTCATGAATGGTTTATGGATTTATAGAGCGGTCCACACTGACTCAAGGTGGTGTGCGAGGGAAACTGCGATGGTGGATTTTTGGAAATTTGGAGGTGACGACGTCTGAACTTTGGATCGCGACAACGTTTTGGACTTTAGTATAAAATAAGATTAACAGCAAAATGACTCTGTTGAAATAAACACAACAAACCAACGTGGAGACAGGAAATGGTAGCAATCGTTGAAGAGTTGCTTCCTCTTGAGGCCAACGTAGACTCGGGGAAAACGATGGTACAATTGAGCGGTCGACTTCTCCGTTTACGGCACTGGTTCTTTGAACTTTTGAAGACGAGGTTGCGTAACTCAAAACATCCTCCTCTGATTCTCTCTGTCTTTTGTTCCTCTTCTTCTTCCTCTTCTTCTTCTTCTTCAACCCTCTCGTCCACAACATCCGTGTTCCCGGGAAAAAAAGGTCTCAGTCGAGCGGAATCAGATTAAGTCATGGTCGGGTGTTGAGGGAAAACGCTGACCTCTCCTCCTCCCTTTTTGCTCTGTCTTTCATTTTCAGACTCTCTTTTCTTGGCTCTCCTTCATCCCCCCACCTCCTCCTCCTCCTCCTCCTCCTCCTCCTCATGTTCTTCTTTCCAGATTGTAATAATAGGAATAATGATAATAAGGACGGTGATGTAAAGACACCGAATATTACAATAACAAACATTCTCTCCGAACCGAACGGCCGTCGCTTGACCTTTTTTTGCGGCTGCGAGCGTGAACGTACGTCTGCTCGGAGAACGTTCTGAAGGTCAGAATCTGTGTGTGTGTGTGTGTGTGTTACTGTGTGTGTTGTAGAGATAGAGAGAATCGAGGAGAAAGACGAGATAGAGAGAGACAGTGAGGAAGAGGGAGTTTGCTGGCATGCTGTATATACGGTCACTTCCTCTGCAGTTTAAACAGAGCAGGCTGTGCTGGCAACCTCCGCTCCCCGACTCCAAATGGTTTGCATCATGTTGAAACCCCCTGCCATCTCCTGCACCCCCCCCCCTCCACTCCATCCACCCATCCATCCACTCCTCCTCTCCCTCTCTCTTTTCTCTATCTTCCTTTCTCTATAAATCATCAGAATCTCCAACTTTATGTGTTTGGGGAGGGAATAAAAGGACACCCATTTGCTCTCTCCCTGCAGAAGAAGGGCATAAGAAAAAGCCATAAAATTCTCTCTCCACTTCAAACACCAACCTCCTCCTCCTTCTTCATCCCTCCATCCCTCGTCCGGCCTCCCCCCCCCACCACCACCATGTCCTGGTCATCTTGCTCTTGGTACATTTCTCTTTTCTCAAGATACCAAAAGGGAAAGTTGATGGTTTCAGTGTACGATCTCGACCACATGTTTCTTTAAGTTCTGCTCACAGTTTCTACGTCCACAAAAATGTCCTCTCGTGTCCATGTGACGCACACGTCATCATCCGTACATTTACATGTCGGTCCATGTGGATCCTGAACCTCCGCCTCTGCAGACTCTTTCACGGACTACACATTTAAAGAACAGCTCATTATTTGGTACTCAGTGTGTTGGTGGATGTATGGAACAGTTCACTATTCTGCAGTCTGTTTGGTTACATTTATTTTGCGGGCAGTGTTGGTGGATGTCTAGAATTGCCCAATATTTGGCAGTCAGTCAGTACTGGTGGATATAGATAACGGCTCACTATTTGGCAGTCAGTCTGTCAATGGATTTAAAGAACGCCTCATTATTTTGGCAGTCACTCTGTTGATGGACATAGATAACAGCTTGTGATCTATGGAATAGTTCACAATTTGGCAGTCTGTTTGGTTACATTTAGGATAGGTCATTATTTTGCAGTCGGTGGATGTCTCAAATTGCCCATTATTTGGCAGCTGTGTGGAACAGCTCACTATTTGGCGGTCACTCAATATTGGTGGATATAGATAACGGCTCACTATTTGGCAATCACTTTATTGTTGGATATATGGAATTGTTCACAATTTGGCAGTCTGTTTGGTTGCATTTAGGACAGCACATTATTTTGCAGGCAGTGTTGGTGGATGTCTCGAATTGCCCGTTATTTGGCAGTCAGTCTGTTGGCAGCTGTGTGGAAGAGCTCACTATTTTTGGCGGTCAGTCAATATTGGTGGATATAGACAATGGCTCACTTTTTGGCAGTCAGTCTGTCGGTGCACAGACATGGATAACAGCTCGTTATTTGGCAGTCACTCTATTGGTGGATCTATGGAATAGTTCACAATTTGGCAGTCTGTTTGGTTACATTTAGGATAGCTCATTATTTTGCAGGCGGTGGATGTCTCAAATTGCCCATTATTTGGCAGCTGTGTGGAACAGCTCACTATTTGGCGGTCACTCAATATTGGTGGATATAGATAATGGCTCACTATTTGGCAGTCAGTCTGTCAGGGACATGAAAACCTGAGCTGATATCAGAGGCCGAGCTCCAGAATCAAACTGTCGGACAACAACAACAACAAATAAAGATCACACTGTCGCCTCCTCTGCCAGATTTAAACATCCCGAGGTTTATGTTTCCTGATAAGCAAACTTTTCTGCAGCTGTGCCAAGAAAAAGAAAAACTGTTTGTTCGTTCTTTAACTCGGGATCATAATATTCTCCACTTCCTAGTTTTGTAAAGCTTTTGATCGAACAGGCTTCAAGTTTCCATGAGATAGAGATTATATTCTTATTAGCAACTTCCTCTCTGATCCAGTGACGTCACAAAAATGATCAAATTTTAAAGAAAATCTCCGTCTCTCATAACGGACGAAACTGTAGAGAAAAAGAAGATCTCTGTCAAAAGTCATTGGATCTGAGTGTAATTTGGTTTGTGTTTTGCAGGATCAGAAACTCTACCATCAGACCACGTTTCATCTGATCCAGATTACGGATTTGGCAGCGATTTTAAAACATTACACGGTTTAACAGCCCCATTGAACGAGTTCAGATGTGCGTAATCTCAGTGACATCTGAACAGATCAGGACGAGGTTTGTCATGTTTATGTAAGACGGTTAATCGCTATCAGCAGGTAACGTTCCGTACAGATCCAGTGGGTTGAAATGCGAGCATTTCAGGTGCCGGTTTGTAAAAAAAGACAGCAGAAAAAAGTCCAAAAGACTTAAGGGTTTTCACCGTTTCACCTCCTGAAGAACCATCTTTGGTCCAGACCCACCAGGTTTCCTCTGAACCGCGGCTGTGCTGACTTAATTATTCCACGTAATGATTCATTTTTGTCGACGCCTCTCAGCGAGTTTGAATGTGGCAGCGTTTGGTGTTTTCCACGGCGCTGATACAGAAATGACTCAGCGTCTCCGTCCACCAGCCTCACGGTGGCTGCACAGACCACCGACTTCCTGCTAAAGCTCGTCTGCTCGTGGTGTCACGCGTTCGTCTAATTATAGTTTAATGCAGAAGTCATTTTAAAGGCTGGAGACCAAAGCTTCTCTGGAAGTTCATGTTAGATCTGAGTCTAATTTCGTTAAATCCAGCTAAAAACAGCTCAATGTCGCCAGAATGAAAACTTGATTGCCTGCAGTTTGGTGCCAAAAGATTCATTTAATTAATTTTAATTTAATTTAATCTTTTTGTTCAGTTTATGAACGACTGCGTTTAATTAATGATTTAATTCTGTTTTTGTTTACATCAGAGGAATGTGGATATGAGCGATGATTTCATTTGCACTTGCCACTACGAATACAGCCATAAATACCCTAGCCCTAAACATTTGTAGATTTACAGAGATTTTCTTTGTTTTAAGACAAAGAATCTGCCAGTGGTTGATTAAAATTTAGCTCGGCGAGATTATTTAAAACTAGCTTGTGAATCTGCAGCCAAGTTTAGACTGAAATCCTTCTTAAAAAAACTAGGAAAAACTGGCAAAAAGTTGTGCTTATCTCAAGCAAAGACATGATGTCATAAAGGAAATGTTCTTTCTTATATAATTTCTTACATTTAAACATGTGATGTGATTTTTACGTAGTGCGTATTTCACACGTAATACGCAAACACACAAATGCAAGTGCAAGTAATGTTTGTAGCTGGTCTTTAAAGCTTAAATTAAGTTATAATATCTTAAGAGAATTTATACATTTCTTATATAATTTCTTAGATTTAAACATGTGATCGCAGATTTTTACGTAGTACGTATTTGACGCGTAATACGTAACACGCAAACGCAAGTGCAAGTTATGGTTGTAGCTGTTTTTTAAAGCTTAAAGTAAGTTATAATATCTTAAGATAAGGACATTTACATTGTCACAGCAGCAACAACAAAGACATGATGATGATGTCATGCAGGAAACATTAATTTTAAACAAGAATTTTAGCGATAGCAGATTTTTACGTAGTACGTATTTGACGCGTAATACGTAACACGCAAACGCAAGTGCAAGTTATGGTTGTAGCTGTTTTTTAAAGCTTAAAGTAAGTTATAATATCTTAAGATAAGGACATTTACATTGTCACAGCAGCAACAACAAAGACATGATGATGAAGTCATGCAGGAAACATTAATTTTAAACAAGAATTTTAGCGATAGCAGATTTTTACGTAGTACGTATTTAATGCTTAATACGTAACATGTGAACACTAGTGCAAGTTATGGTTGTAACTAGTATTTAAAGCTTAAAACAAGTTGTAATATATGTTATAATATAAAAAGATAATAAAGATCAAGACAATAAATAATAAACACACACGTGAAAGTACTTTATCGAAAGATATAAAGAATACGACTATTAAAAGTGGGATGAGTCACCTGTTATGTGTGTTTAAAACTCTTACGCCAAGATTATTTTCCCTTTTCAGACATAAAAATGAGAACCGTTTCACACTAACGCTCTTTTACTCTCTTTAAAGTCGGTTTTTCACTGGTATCACAGTCACATGTGTGACCCTAACGCTAACCCATTTTTACGTAGTACGTATTTAATGCGTAATACGTATCGCAGAGACAAGTTCAAGTGCAAGTTATGGTTGTAGCTGGTATTTAAAGCTTAAAGTAAGTTATAATATCTTTAGATAAGGACATTTACATTGAAACATCAGCAACAACAAAGACATGATGTCATGATAGGAAATATTAACTTTAAACGAGAATTCTTGAGATAGCAGATTTTTACGTAGTACGTATTTAATGCGTAACACTAGTGCAAGTTATGGTTGTAGCTGGTATTTAAAGCTTAAAACAAGTTATAATATATGTTATAATATAAAAAGATAATAAAGATCAAGACAATAAATAATAAACACACACGTGAAAGTACTTTATCGAAAGATATAAAGAATACGACTATTAAAAGTGGGATGAGTCACCTGTTACAGGTGTAAAACTCCAAAATGCCAAGAATATTTTTCTGTTTAGACAAAAAATGAGAACCATTTCCAGTAAAACAGTAAATAAAATAGCAAGCAATAAAATAAAATGAAAATAAACTAAAATAATACAATAATATAGATAAAAAATGTTGATTTTACGTACTTAACACAAACTCAAGTGCAAGTTATGGTTGTAGTTGTTTTTTAAAGCTTAAAGTAAGTTATAATATCTTAAGATAAGGACATTTACATTGACACAGCAGCAACAACAAAGACATGATGTCATGCAGGAAATATTAACTTTAAACGAGAACTCTTGCGATAGCAGATTTTTACGTGGTACGTATTTAACGCGTAATATGCAAACATGCAAACACAAGTGCAAGTTATGGTCGTAGCTGGTATTTAAAGTGTTCTTTTACTCTCTTTAAAGTCGTTAAAGTTTTTTTCCGCCGCCATCACAGTCACATGTGTGTGAACTTCTCTGGGCTCGTTGCACTTGGCTGTCCCTGCAAAGACCCCTGATGATGATGATGAGGGGGATCTTCTCCAAAGCCTGAGGAGGCTCCATAAATCAGAGCAGATATTTTCAGTATCGTCCCAGCACGATGACTGGCACACACACACACACACACACACACACACACACACACACAGATGTGCACTCAGGGTTGACTTCATGGGTGGGCACACACACACACACACACACACACACATTACTGTCAGCTCCGTCAGTGGAGCTGATAAAACAGGCCCTCATCATCGAAGATGAAGGCAACGCAGGGACAAACACCATTAAACTAATAGACACACACACATATTGTACACACACACACACACACACACACATATTGTACACACACACACACACACACACACACATGCCTTGGGCTTTGACTCCCTGTCTGAGCAGATCATATTTCAACATCTCACCTCCAGATAAGAATGTTTATCAAAGAGTTTGAAGATGTTTTCTCGCTGCAGCTCAGAGCCTCTGATCCTTCACACTCGTCCTCTTTCCGCCAAGAAGACGAAAAGAACTATTTGGAATGGATTCATTCACTCTGATGAATTAGGAGGGGAATTACCGTGGTGAGCGGTGGTGGTGGTGGTGGTGGTGGAGGTGGTGGCAGAGGAGAAGAGGAAGCAGCAGCAGAAGCTCATTTCCATATCAAACGGCCTGTTTTTTCAGCCCACGGCCGATTTCTTCGCTGAATGAACACGTTTGACGCTCGGTGAACTGGACCTGGATCAAGTCACAGTCTTTGATTAAGACACGTGTGAATGTCTGAGATCTCAGGCCAAAGAAACCACAGAGCAAAGGCCAGGACCAGGTGTGTGTGTGTGTGTGTGTGTGTGTGTGTGTGTGTGTGTGTGTGTGTGTCAGAGATGTTCACAAGCTGCAAGTCCAAGTCTTTGAGCTTAGGTTCAAGTCAAGTCTTGAGTCTCAAAGCTTCAGTCCAAGACAAAGTCTTTGAGCTTCACACCAAGTCGAGTCTCAAGTCTTTAAGCTGAAGGTCAAGTTAAGTCTCAAGTCTTTGAGCACAAGTTGTTCAAGTTGAGTCCCAAGTCTTGAGTCTTTGAGTTTAAGATTAAGATGAGTCTCAAGTCTTTGAGCTCAATTCCAGGTTGAGTCTCAAGTCTTTAAGCTCAAGTCCAGGTTGAGTCTCAAGTCTTTAAGCTCAAGTCCAAGTTAAGCCTCAAGTCCTTGAGCTCAAATCCAAGTTGAGTCTCAAGTATTTGAGCTTAAGTCCAAGTTGAGTCTCAAGTCTTTAAGCTCAAGTCCAAGTTAAGCCTGAAGTCTTTGAGCTTAAGTCCAAGTTGAGTCTCAAGTCTTTGAGCTTAAGACTAAGTTGAGTCTCAAGTCTTTGAGCTTAAGATTAAGATAAGTCTCAAGTTTTGAGCTCAAGGTTAAGTTGATTATCAAGTCTTTGAGCTCAAGTCCAAGTTAAGCCTCAAGTCTTTGAGCTTCAGTTTAAGTTAAGTCTCAGGTCTTTGAGCTTCAGTTTAAGTTAAGTCTCAAGTCTTTGAGCTTCAGTTTAAGTTAAGTCTCAAGTCTTTGAGCTTCAGTTTAAGTTAAGTCTCAGGTCTTTAAGCTTCAGTTTAAGTTAAGTCTCAAGTCTTTGAGCTTCAGTTTAAGTTGAGTCTCAAGACTTTGAGCTTCAGTTTAAGTAAAGTCTCAGGTCTTTGAGCTTCAGTTTAGTTAAGTCTCAGGTCTTTAAGCTTCAGTTTAAGTTAAGTCTCAAGTCTTTGAGCTTCAGTTTAGTTAAGTCTCAGGTCTTTAAGCTTCAGTTTAAGTTAAGTCTCAAGTCTTTAAGCTTCAGTTTAGTTAAGTCTCAGGTCTTTAAGCTTCAGTTTAAGTTAAGTCTCAAGTCTTTGAGCTTCAGTTTAGTTAAGTCTCAGGTCTTTAAGCTTCAGTTTAAGTTAAGTCTCAAGTCTTTAAGCTTCAGTTTAAGTTAAGTCTCAAGTCTTTAAGCTTCAGTTTAAGTTAAGTCTCAGGTCTTTGAGCTTCAGTTTAAGTTAAGTCTCAGGTCTTTGAGCTTCAGTGTGTAAAGGTCAGTGATTCAGGTTAAATGTCAGTGGAAAACTTGGTCGTTTGACTCATGATCTGTGACGACGTCAGAGTGAAAACAACCACAGAAACACAGACGTCTCTGTTTCTGTAAAACGTCAACAAACAAATGTATTTTAAATTCTTCACGACGACATGTGTTTGACATTTCTGTGAGAAAATGGAGTCAGAAGTTACTATTGAAAGAAATAGAGTCAATATTAAATAAATGACACTAAACATTTAAACTAATGCATTCAAACATGAATTTAAACTGAAAACTTATTGCAATTAACTGTCACAGAGATGGAATTAACCAAAAAAGGACGTAATATTACACATTTATTCTTGTAATTTGCAACTTTATTCTAGAAAATGTTGTTGTTTTTTGGTCCTAATAATCTGTTGTTCTCCGAGAATCACAAACCAAGTGGACATTTATAAATTAAAGCTAGCATTTCTTACATCTTTATCACGAGTTACAGATTTTCAGATCAAGTATTTGTTTATAAAACATTAATTATGCTAATATATATGTTATAAGGATTAAAAAGCTGGCTGGCTTTGGCGTTTTATCACGGTAATTACAGGTGGTGCGATAGTTGCATCGATTATTATATTTGGCTGTGGTGGAGCTCCCTCATGTGGCTCAGAGTTGTACTGCATATATATATAAAAAAGGTTGGAAAACCTTGTACAAATATATATATATATATATATATTGACCCTAAAATAACCCGTGATCCTGAGTCTGTTGGTTCCCGACCCAGAATGACTGCTGTAAAGACTAAGTGCTCCCCCTACTGGACACGAGCAGTGTTTTCCTAAAGCTGCTGATTTCAAAGAAAAACACTTTTTGATGTTTTTTTTCGCCTACCGTTACTCTCTTTCTCTTCTCGCACTAGCGTTTACTGTCACTCATGGTTTTCGTTCCTTCTCGGCGACGTTTTGCGGTCGAGCGCCGCGCTGCGATATATATTTAGATAAGTCACTTTTACTCTCAGACAGAAACACTGGTGGCTCGTGGGAGCAGATCCAAGAACAACCGTGAGCTGAAATAGAAGGAATTCTGAGCGAGGCCCTGAAAACATGACACACAACGGCGAACATGAACACACACACACACACACACACACACACACACACACAGAGAGTTTAGTGCATCAGTCGTGGTTCAACTGTGGTGACAGCGTCTTCGTACAGTTCCACCCTCCTCCTCCTCCTCCTCCTCCTCCTCCTCCTCCTCCTCCTCCTGCTGCTGCTGCTGCTGCTGCTTTAATTAGCCTAATTAAACAGCAGCGTGTGCTAACTCCGCTCACTGATAATTAAAGGCGATGTTTCCTGAACCCACACACACACACACACACGAGCTTCCTGCGCGGTCGTCTAAAAATAATGCTGTTATTTTACAGTGAGATGTTTACATAGGGAGGCTTTATGTTTAGCATGTGTTAGCAACTTCCTCTCTGCACTTGTATGTGAGAATCCGCTCACTGATGACGTCGCAGAAACTGATCAAATTTCCAAGAACTCCAGCTCTCTAATAACGGACGAAAATGTCCAAAAACGTCTTCTCAAATTTGTCAAAACTCATCAAATTTTTTACAGAATCTGGTGAATGTGAATTTTTTCATGATGGATAGGTGATAATCCAGGAATATTCCCCATAAATGTTGGTAATAATCTGAACACTGATGACGTCAGAATAAATGATCAAACTTTCAACAGTTTTCCTGTCTCTTATTATGGACAAAACTGTCCAAAAATATCTTCTCAAATTTGTTAAAACTTGTCTTATTTTTACAGAATTTGGTGTGTGTGTGCAGAATCAGACACTCTTCCATCAGGTTAAATCTAATCTGGATCTGACACAGATTATGGATTACTGTCATGTTTATGTAAGCCGGTAATAGCTATAAGCAGGTAAAGTTCTCTAGAAGCTTCCTGTCTACAATTTTTCATTTTTTTGACGGATCAATCTGAATTTTTCATGAAAATTTAGCATGTTCCCGCTAAATTTGGGTGAAAATCTGCTCACTGATGATTTCATGAAAACTGATCAAACTTCCAAGAACGCCCACTCTCTTAAAAAGGAGAAAACTCCAAAAATATCTTCTCAAATTTGTCAAAACTTGTCGTATTTCTACGGAATTTGGTGTGTGTGTGCAGAATCAGACGCTCTTCCATCAGGTTAAATTTAATCTGGATCTGACACAGATTACAAATTACAGTCATGTTTATGTAAGACAGTAATAGCTATAAGCAGGCAAAGTTCTCTAGAAGCTTCCTGTCTACAGTTTTAAATTTTTTTGACGGATCAATCTGAATTTTTCATGAAAATTTAGGTGAAATTTAGCGGGAACATGCTAAATTTTAGTGAAAATCTGCTCACTGATGATTCCTCGAAAACTGATCAAACTTCCAAGAACGCCCACTCTCTAATAATGGACAAAACTGTACAGAAATGTCTTCTCAAATTTGTCAAAACTTGTCGTATTTTTACAGAATTTGGTTTGTGTGTGCAGAATCAGACACTCTTCCATCAGACTCAATTTAATCTGGATCTGACACAGATTACAAATTACAGTCATGTTTATGTCAGACAGTAATAGCTATAAGCAGGTAAAGTTCTCCAGGAGCTTCCTGTCTACAGTTTTTTATCTTTTTTTGACGGATAAATCTGAATTTTTCGTCATGTGTAGGTGATCAACCAAGTATGTTCCCGCTAAATTTTGGTGAGAATCTGCTCACTGATGACGTCATGAAAACTGATCAAACTTCTAAGAACGCCCACTCTCTTCTAATGGACAAAACTGTACAGAAATGTCTTCTCAAATTTGTCAAAACTTGTCGTATTTTTACAGAATTTGGTGTGTGTGTGCAGAATCAGACACTCTTCCATCAGGCTAAATTTAATCTGGATCTGGATCTGATACAGAAATTTTGGTGATAATCTGCTCACTGATGACGTCACGAAAACTAATCAAATTTCCAAGAACGCCCACTCTCTTATAATGGACGAAACTATCAACAAAAATATCATGATGATAATTGATGCCAATTTTCTTTTTCCTCCATCTCATAAAATATGAATTTTAACTGGTTTGTTCTTATATATTTGCATATATTACTTCTGTATCACATATCCATTTAATGATAACAAATAAACATTTATTTCGTTATTGAACGACGCCAATGGCATGTATCTCCAATATACACAGTATTTTTAATGAGAAAATTAGTCCTTTATAATAATTGAATGATTAACAAACGTGATAATTATCAGTAGAATTTTAAGATTCTCGGTATAAAAAGGTTTGACAGTTCAGGAAGTTATGAGACGAGAATAACTTCCTCTGAAGATTAGAAACCTGCTGCTTTCACACACTCAGAGTCGGTGCTTCAGTAAAACTGAAAAATAAAAACACGCTGCGTCGTTTTCCACAAAGAGATTCCTTTCATGTGACCTCGTGTGTGTGTGTGTGTGTGTGTGTGTGTGTTTGTGTGTGTGTTTGTGTACATACGTGTTCTTAGTCATCCACGGCCTTTTTCACTCTGACTTACTGCAGAGGGAAAAACCTCAGAGACGACGATAAACCCTCAGAACCAGAGGAGACAAACCTTCTCACGTGTTTTACTGTATACACTCTTAGAAATAAGGGTTCCAAAAGGGTTCTTCTACAAGGACTGAGGTTCTACCTGGAACCATTTGCTTCTGAAAAACCCTTTTCCCGAAGAAAGGGTTTTTCAAGGGTTCTTGGTAACACTAAGGGTTCCAGTGAGAACCATTTTGATCCAGAGAACCCTTTAAAACCCCTTTCCTGAATAAAGGGTTTTAAAAGGGTTCCACCTGGAGCCAAAAAGGGTTCTCCAATGAGGACAAGCTGAAGAACCTTATATGGTTCAATTTAGCACTTTTATTTTAAGCGTGTACAACAAATCTAATTTAAAAACAACAGTTGACCAAAGTTCTGCTGGAGAGAAGAAGTGAGGAAACATCGTCTCTGAACTCAAAAACAGTGGAGAAACGTCCTAAAAATACAGAGAATCTAACTGATCTAAACAGGAAGTAAAAGAGGATTTAAAAACATCAATATAAACAGATATGATGTCATGAAATAGATGAGTAAATCAGTGCTTTCAAAGGGTAAGTTAATAGATCAATAACTAGAACTAGATCACATAATAAAGTGCAGTAAAATGGGAAATTCTGTTAAAGGACACTGAACAGGACAATGAAATCATTTGTGTCAAACCCTAAAATCAAATAAAAGAGGACAAATAAATAAAAAAGCCTCACCAAAGATTAGATTTTAGAGCTTTAAAAAGTAATAAAACCAATTCTAAAAGAAACAGGAAGCCAGAGGTGACTCGAGATAACTTTTGTCTTTGGCTGCTCACAAAACAACTTTTATTTATTTATAATTATTCACAGTATTCACGTGTATCTTGGTCAATCATGTACTGCTGTGTTCTGTATTTAAACACATATACGTTTTGAATATAAACTCTCTCAGTAGCTGGTTTCTAACGTATTTCTTAACGTATTGGGAATTTGAACCAAAGATTCGATAAAAGAAAACGGAGTGAGTTCATTATCGTAGTTACGTTAGCTTCTGTAGCTAATCGGAGGAAAGTTGTTATTTTTTCCACTACAGATAAATGCAAAAGTTTTCTAAACGTCATCTTTTTATTCCATTTATACCAACTTTTCCAGCTCTGACCGACTTTAAAACAGTCCGTACATTTGCCGTTTCATGGAATTTCCACTCCCTCCTTTTTCCTTTCACCTCAACCCGTCTAGGCAGATGCCTAGACATCCGGTTCTGTCAGAGATTTCTTCTTCTTCTGCCTTGAGTTAATGCGTCTTATGCTACTTTCCAGCTCGTTAGCATTAGCCGTTTTCTGCTCGATGGAAAGCTATTTTTTGTGCATAATCTACAGCCATATCTGTAAAAACTAATGTCATTTTGAAGTGGTAAACAAATTATTTGTTAATATTATGCATGTTACTTAAAACATACACTCTTTTTTCAATGAATATAACATTAAATGAATCAGAAATACACTCTAAACATCAAGTTTTTAATAGAATATGAACATAGGTGTAAATATAGAGGCCCATTTCCAGTGTTCTAATGGTCGAAGTGGAAATGAAGTTTCTGCTTCTTCTATTTCTAGACTCTGCTCGTGTCAGCGAAGTTTGTGAGGATTTCATTTGTCATTTCATGGAATTTCCACTCCCTCCTTTTTCCTTTCACCACAACCCGTCTAGGCAGATGCCGCACATCTGGTTCTGTCAGAGATTTCTTCTTCTTCTTCTTCTGTCTGGCGTTTCATTGTGTGAACCGTCGTTGTTCCTCTGCTCTCTGTGACACTGTGAAGGTTTCTGCCTTGAGCTAATACAGCTTATGCTACTTTCCAGCTCGTTAGCATTAGCCGTTTTCTGCTCGATGGAAAGCTATTTTTTGTGCATAATCTACAGCCATATCTATAAAAACTAATGTCATTTTGAAGTTGTAATCATTTGTTTATATTACGCATGTTACTTAAAACATACACTACCGTTCAAAAGTTTGGGGTCACCTATACAATTGTTGTTGTGTTTCCCATTAAAAGTCAGACTTTTATTCATCAAAAGAGTTGCAAAATGAATAGAAAATATAGTCAAGACATTGACAAGGATAGAAATAATGATTTTTATTCCAAATAAAACAGTTTTCAACTGTGCTAACATCATTGCACAAGGGTTTTCTAATCATCCAATAGCCTTCTAACGCCATTAGCAAACACAATGTACCATTAGAACACTGGAAATGGGCCTCTATATTTACACCTATGTACATATTCCATTAAAAACCAGAAGTTTATAGTGTATAGAGTTTATTTCTGATTCATTTAATGTTATATTCATTGAAAAAAAGTGCTTTTCCCTTTTCCTTCAAAAATAAGGACATGATGATTTAATTTGTCATTTGTCGTACATTTGCCGTTTCATGGAATTTCCACTCCCTCCTTTTTCCTTTCACCACAACCCGTCTAGGCAGAAGCCGCACATCCGGTTCTGTCAGAGATTTCTTCTTCTTCTTCTTCTGTCTGGCGTTTCATTGTGTGAACCGTCGTTGTTCCTCTGCTCTCTGTGACACTGTGAAGGTTTCTGCCTTGAGCTAATGCAGCTTATGCTACTTTCCAGCTCGTTAGCATTAGCCGTTTTCTGCTCGATGGAAAGCTATTTTTTGTGCATAATCTACAGCCATATCTGTAAAAACTAATGTCATTTTGAAGTGGTAAACAAATTATTTGTTTATATTATGCATGTTACTTAAAACATACACTTTTTTTTCAATGAATATAACATTAAATGAATCAGAAATACACTCTAAACGTCAGGTTTTTTAATAGAATATGTACATAGGTGTAAATATAGAGGCCCATTTCCAGTGTTCTAATGGTCGAAGTGGAAATGAAGTTTCTGCTTCTTCTATTTCTAGACTCTGCTCGTGTCAGCGAAGTTTGTGATGATTACATTTGTCATTTCATGGAATTTCCACTCCCTCCTTTTTCCTTTCACCACAACCCGTCTAGGCAGATGCCGCACATCTGGTTCTGTCAGAGATTTCTTCTTCTTCTTCTGTCTGGTGTTTCATTGTGTGAACTGTCGTTGTTCCTCTGCTCTCTGTGACACTGTGAAGGTTTCTGCCTTGAGCTAATGCAGCTTATGCTACTTTCCAGCTCGTTAGCATTAGCCGTTTAGCCTCCGCAGACTCTGCAGAGAAACCTTCAGTCTTTCCACCGCGGCCCTCGCTCGCTCGCTCTGCAGGTGCTTCGCATTAAACGTCTTGTAAAAGTCATCGAGGGGGAAACACGAGTGCCACAGATTGTTAGGAGACGCCGAGTGTGTCGCGCTCACGTATGGATTCGGTATTGACAAACGTGTGTGTGTGTGTGTGTGTGTGTGTGTGTGTGTGTCTGCTCAACAGCTCAGCATTCCGCTGCGCTGCCAGGAAAACACAGATTGTATTTAAATTTAACTTGTCATTTTCTCAGCGAATGATTTAGCGGCGTACACGTGTGTGTGTGTGTGTGTGTGTGTGTGTGTGTGTGTGTGGAGCGTGCCAGCTGGTGTGACACACACACACACACACACACACACAGGGAGGAAGGTCGCGGGGTCGCGAGGTCGCGGCGAGTGCAGAGTGAAGAGAGGAAACAGGCCTAATCTGAGAGAGGCTGGCAGCTTCCTGTTGAGAGTGGAGGGCACACAGAGGACAGTGTCTCAGCTCTGGATCCTCAGCCGCTGACTTTACTGCGTAATTCAATCAGGATTAGTTCACTCCTTCACTCCTTCACTTCTTCACGCCCTTATTCGTTCACTCCTTCATGTCCTGGAATAATAGCGGAAAAGGGAGGAGCAGTGACTCTCGTTCTTGGTTTTAGCTTCTCTTTTTGTTCCTGAATAATCCGCATTTAAGACATAAATAACATTCAATTCTTGTTAAAGGTTCATTTGGCAGAGTTTATGTGACTCAGTTTTCGATGAACCGCCATGTTGGCAGGAAAACGTGAACTGGATCAGAGCTGGATTCAACCCTTAAATCCACAGAGATCAACCAATAGATCGCAGAACTTGACAGAGTGAATATTCCATGAAACACAGTGTAGAAGATTTTAGAAATTAAAACTCACCTCAAAAATACCCACAAAACTAGCTTGTGTTTTATTCCGCATACAGTATAACACTTGTTACCGTAAAGTATGTCGTAAAGTAGAACTTTAAACTCAAATAATACATATTTATGACATAAATTCATTAGTTGTATAATTAAAGGTCCAGTTTGTACCATTTGGCAGAGTTTATGTGACTGAACCGCCATGTTGGCAGGAAAACGTGAGCTGGATCAGTGCTGGATTCAACCCTAAATCCACAGAGATCAACCAATAGATCGCAGAACTTGACAGAGTGAATATTCCATTCCAAACCCAACTGTACCACGATGGAAACACAGTATATGTTATAAATATTAAAAGATATTGGGAATGAAAACTCACCTCAAAAATACCCACAAAAGTAGTTTGTGTTTTCAATAGGGTATAACACCTGTTACGTATGCCGTAAAAGTACAATGTTGTAGTTCTTTATACCCAAATAATCCATATTTATGACATAAATTCATTGATTTTATAATTGAAGGTCCAGTTTGTACCATTTGGCAGAGTTTATGTGACTGAACCGCCATGTTGGCAGGAAAACGTGAACTGGATCAGTGCTGGATTCAACCTTAAATCCACAGAGATCAACCAATAGATCGCAAAAATTGACAGAGTGGATATTCCATTCCATTCCAAACCCAACTGTACCATGATGGAAACACAGTGTAGGAGATTTTAGAAATTAAAACTCACCTCAAAAACCCCCACAAAACTAGCTTGTGTTTTATTCCGCATACAGTATAACACCTGTTACCGTAAAGTATGTCGTAAAGTAGAACTTTAAACCCAAATAATCCATATTTATGACATAAATTAACAAATTTTACAGTTAAAGGTCCAGTTTGTACCATTTGGCAGAGTTTATGTGACTCACTTTTCGATGAACCGCCATGTTGGCAGGAAAACCTGAACTGGATCAGTGCTGGATTCAACCCTAAATCCACAGAGATCAACCAATATATCGCAAAAATTGACAGAGTGGATATTCCATTCCATTCCAAACCCAACTGTACCACGATGGAAACACAGTGTAGAAGATTTTAGAAATTAAAACTCACCTCAAAAATACCCACAAAACTAGCTTGTGTTTTATTCCGCATACAGTATAACACCTGTTACCGTAAAGTATGTCGTAAAGTAGAACTTTAAACTCAAATAATCCATATTTATGACATAAATTCATTAGTTGTATAATTAAAGGTTCAGTTTGTACCATTTGGCAGAGTTTATGTGACTGAACCGCCATGTTGGCAGGAAAACATGAGCTGGATCAGTGTTGGATTCAACCCTTAAATCCACAGAGATCAACCAATAGATCGCTGAACTTGACAGAGTGAATATTCCATTCCATTCCAAACCCAACTGTACCACGATGGAAACACAGAATATGTCATAAATAATAAAAGATATTGGGAATGAAAACTCACCTCAAAAATACCCACGAAAGTACTTTGTGTTTTCAATAGGGTATAACACCTGTTACGTATGCCGTAAAAGTACAATGTTGTACTTCTTTAAACCCAAATAATCCATATTTATGACATAAATTCATTAGTTGTATAATTAAAGGTCCAGTTTGTACCATTTGGCCGAGTTTATGTGACTCAGTTTTCGATGAACCGCCATGTTGGCAGGAAAACGTGAACTGGATCAGTGCTGGATTCAACCTTAAATCCACAGAGATCAACCAATAGATCGCAAAAATTGACAGAGTGGATATTCCATTCCATTCCAAACCAAACCGTACCATGATGGAAACACAGTGTAGTAGATTTTAGAAATTAAAACTCACCTCTAAAATACCCACAAAACTAGATTGTGTTTTATTCCGCATACAGTTTAACACCTGTTACTGTAAAGTATGTCGTAAAGTAGAACTTTAAACCCAAATAATCCATATTTATGACATAAATTAATTAATTTTACAGTTAAAGGTCCAGTTTGTACCATTTGGCAGAGTTTATGTGACTCAGTTTTCGATGAACCGCCATGTTGGCAGGAAAACCTGAACTGGATCAGTGCTGGATTCAACCCTAAATCCACAGAGATCAACCAATAGATCGCAAAAATTGACAGAGTGAATATTCCATTCCATTCCAAACCCAACGGTACCACGATGGAAACACAGTATATGTTATAAATATTAAAAGATATTGGGAATGAAAACTCACCTCAAAAATACCCACAAAAGTACTTTGTGTTTTCAATAGGGTATAACACCTGTTACGTATGCCGTAAAAGTACAATGTTGTACTTCTTTAAACCCAAATAATCCATATTTATGACATAAATTCATTAGTTGTATAATTAAAGGTCCAGTTTGTACCATTTGGCCGAGTTTATGTGACTCAGTTTTCGATGAACCGCCATGTTGGCAGGAAAACATGAACTGGATCAGTGCCGGATTCAAACTTAAATCCACAGAGATCAACCAATAGATCGCAGAACTCGACAGAGTGAATATTCCATTCCATTCCAAACCCAACCGTACCATGATGGAAACACAGTGTAGTAGATTTTAGAAATTAAAACTAACCTCAAAAATACCCACAAAAGTAGCTTGTGTTTTATTCCGCATACAGTTTAACACCTGTTACTGTAAAGTATGTCGTAAAGTAGAACTTTAAACCCAAATAATCCATATTTATGACATAAATTTATTTATTTTACAGTTAAAGGTCCAGTTTTTACCATTTGGCAGAGTTTATGTGACTCAGTTTTCGATGAAACGCCATGTTGGCAGGAAAACGTGAACTGGATCAGTGTTGGATTCAACCCTTAAATCCACAGAGATCAACCAATAGATCGCTGAACTTGACAGAGTGAATATTCCATTCCATTCCAAACCCAACTGTACCACGATGGAAACACAGAATATGTCATAAATAATAAAAGATATTGGGAATGAAAACTCACCTCAAAAATACCCACGAAAGTACTTTGTGTTTTCAATAGGGTATAACACCTTTTACGTATGCCGTAAAAGTACAATGTTGTACTTCTTTAAACCCAAATAATCCATATTTATGACATAAATTCATTAATGTTATACTTAAAGGTCCAGTTTGTACCATTTGGCCGATTTTATGTGACTCAGTTTTCGATGAACTGCCATGTTGGCAGGAAAACGTGAACTGGATCAGTGCCGGATTCAACCCTAAATCCACAGAGATCAACCAATGGATCGCAAAAATAAACAAATATTAAATATATTACAACTATTAATATTATAACTCTCCCCAAAACCGCCACAAAAGTACAACACAGCTTGTGTTTTCAGCCCAGCTTATTTCTCATACAGTAAAACACCTGTTACCGTAAAGTATGTCGTAAAGTAGAACGTTGTTGTTGACATTCACTCTGTTCTAAAGCTGAGTTTGGTTCAGTATGAAATGTATTTTATTGTGTTTCCATTGGGAATAAAATCAAAATAAACAACCCAAAAAGTCCATTATTTGGCAACCTTAACGTGGGGAACCAGAGTAAAATGGTACCCTATGTATATATATATATAGATATAGATATAGATATATTGGAGCAGGTGTGAAGTCTTTGACTCCCTGCCGTTGCGTTGCCTCCTCCTCAGACTGACGCACTGAACCATGTGTGTGTATGTGTGTGTGTGTTGCGTCACATGCGTCTGTGATTAAAGTGATTAACAAAGATCAGTAAAAACCAAATGTTTTTTGACGAATCACTCAGTTTTTCAGAAGTCGCTCGTTTAACAGAAACAAGTTTTTACCTCGTAAATCATGACACATGGTGGGTTTTTTTCCTCCTCCAGCATCTGGTTACATCATAGATTTAGTCATAACTGTCACAGCACGAGTTCATTTATTTTTATCTCAGCTTTGTTTCTTAAATGTTCGTTTTAGGGCTTGTTTTATTTGATCTTTATTTTAATTATTATTATTGTGACATTAAGTTGAATTAATTCCTTTAATCCTCATCATCGCTTTAAGATGTAAATACCAATAAACTCTCTGGATTCACACGTTTAAGAATACTTTGCTAACACTTTACTATAAGACTACATTCATTTAATTTATGCTATTATAAGTATTTACTGTTGTTTTAACCAACCATTTATGAAGTAATTTGGGTTAATTAAGTTATTAATTCATATATAATGTTGTATTTCTCTCTTTGTTTTTATTTACAGATTCATTTTGCTGCAAAAACGTGTTTTTATCGTGAGCTCTATGTCAAAACAAACACTTTTATTTTGAAATGGCGCAAAATGTCATCACAAATATGGTTATTGTGACATCGCGACAGAATAATAAATACGTTATATATGTGAAATTGAATCATAACAGATACACTCTTAAAATCTGCTCAATCAAGAATAAGAAAAGTCATATTTTTAAGTAAACATTTCTTACATGATAGACTTTGCTGATGTTTCTTAAATTGTGTCCTGTTTTTCTTCATTTTCAGACACATTTTTCAAATTTAACTTAAAATAAGGGAGCTTGTTGAGCAGGTTATGAAAGTCTTAAAAACTCTATTATAATAATAATAATAAGCAAATAAACATAAACGTCTCACTTGTTTTGTGAGTTAAAATGACGAGATAAAGAAGGTTATGTCGGATAAAAGATGGTGAATTCTGTTGCTTGTCTTTTTAATACGTTTTTGTCAGTAAAACAGTTTTTATTAATGCTTTTTTATTAAAATTGACCTTTTCTATAAAACACAACAGGAACAACTACATTAAAACATGTTTTCTGTTTTGAAAAAGAACATTAGTTTTATTTCTTAGGAAATAGTTTTTTACAGTTTATACAGAAATGAGTTTGAATCACGTTTAAGTTGATTAAACAAATTAACTCAACCAAGTGTGTTCCCAATAAAGTTTGGTAAGAATCTACTCAGAAATCTCTTAAAAATGGGGCAAACATTTAGATCACGTAGTACGGATTTGGCGTCAATTTAAATATAACAAAGTTCTATAGAAGTACAACATCTACAATATTTTTTAACCAACATCGATCAGTTTTGTGATCATTTGGTGATCAACTGTGTTCCCAATAAAAAGTTTGGTAAGAATCTACCCACAAATCTGTTAAAAACAGGGCAAAAGTGTAGATTACGTAGTACGGAACACAACAGGAACGTTTTCTGTTTTGAAAAAGAACATTCGTTTTACTTCTCACAGAAATGTTTTTACAGTTTATACAGAAATGAGTTTGAATCATGTTTACGTCGGTGTGTTCCCAGTAAAGTTTGGTAAGAATCTACTCAGAAATCTCTTAAAAATGAGGCAAAAAGTAGATTACGTAGTAGGGATTTGGCGTCAATTTAAATATAACAAAGTTCTATAGAAGAACAACATCTACAATGATTTTTAACCAACATCAATCAGTTTAAATGGTTTGTGATAAGTTGGTGATCACTCAAATGTGTTCCCAATAAAGTTTGATAAAAAAGAATCCACCCATAAATCTCTTAAAAATGAGGCAAAAGTGTAGATTACGTAGTACGGAACACAACAGGAACGTTTTCTGTTTTGAAAAAGAACATTAGTTTTACTTCTCACAGAATTGTTTTTTAACAGTTTATACAGAAATGAGTTTGAATCACGTTTAAGTCGGTTTGTTCTCAGTAAAGTTTGGTAAGAATCAACCCAGAAATCTCTTAAAAATGGGGCAAAATGTAGATTACGTAGTACGGATTTGGCGTCAATTTAAATATAACAAAGTACTATGGAAGCACAACATCTACAATGTTTTTTAACCAACATCAATCAGTTTAAATTGTTTGTGATAAGTTGGTGATCAACGGAGTGTGTTCTCAATAAAGTTTGGTAAGAATCCACCCAGAAATCTCTTAAAAATGGGGCGAAATGTAGATTACGTAGTACGGAACACATTTTCTGTTTTGAAAAGGAACGTTCGTTTTACTTCTCACAGAATTGTTTTTTACAGTTTATACAGAAATGAGCTAGAATCACGTTTACACTGATGAAACAAATAAAATCTATGTATTTTTTGAAGTGACTTTTGACTTTTTTTTTTCAAAGGCCACGTACGTGTTTTTAACGTCGTTATCTTGAATCAGTGGATTCTGTGGATTCTGTGGGTGTGTTTGTTTTAATCAGCTGTTCACATTAGACGTGTGGAGATGTTGATTCACTGAGCTTCAGCGTCACCAGATAAGAGCTTCATCGTCTTATCTGCTTTAACCGTAATAACCATTTATCACACACTTATTTTCTCTAACCACTGAAACTATTATCTGTGGTGAGGAGTTTATCTGCAGTTCATCATCTCATCATCTACTGCTCACCAGTAAACAACCGCCATTTGCACAAAAGTTGGGATATTTTATTAAAAAACAGTAAAATATATATATAAAATAATAGAATATAAATATATAATATATATCTTTTATATGACCCTTTATAGACTGTTCATTTATTCAGTTTTTGCACATTATGGCGCAAATGTATATATTTTTTTTTGTATATAATCGGTATTCTTCTCTTCATACACTCTTAGAAATAAAAGTGCTAAGTAGAACCATATAAGGTTCTTCGGCTTGTCCTCATAGGAGAACCCTTTTTGGCCTTTTTTTGGAGGGTTCCACCAAGAACCCTTTTAAAACCCCTTTCTTCAGGAAAGCCCTTGTAGAAGAACCCTTTTAGAACCCTTATTTCTAAGAGTGTACAACTCTCAGGACTCCAGAGGAATTCTGTTCAGTCTGCAAAGTTTGCAAGTCTGATCGCTTTTTAGCTTTTCTCTACAGAGCGCCCCCTACAGTTTTGGGGTTCATCAGTTTTTACGACACCACACTGTAAAAAAAAGAAAAATTTGAGAAAACTCAATATTTCAAGACAACTTCCTGCAAACAATTTTTGAGTTTACAGCCCATCAAAAGATCTCCAGTTTTTTTTTTAAGTTCCATCAACGTTCCTGATTCGGAGGACTAGAGTTGTGCCAACTCAAAATTCTGTTTTCAAACAGTTCGGCTAACTAATCTTAAAAATTAAATTAAGAAATTAAATTTAGAATTTTGATTTGGCACAACTCTAACTTACAAGTTACAATATTCGATAGCTGCAGCCCGAGTGAGCTACATTAAATCAGCTAACATCACTGTTTACGCTAGCGTGTGCCGGACACATTAGCAACTGGATGCTATCGGCACAGATGCTAATCACTGGTGGTTCCACCGCACCTCGTTGGCTTCTCGTCGAATCGTGAAATGATCCCACACTTTGCACATTTTCGGTTTTAAAGGGTTCTCTGGATCAAAATGGTTCTCACTGGAACAATATTGGTGTTACCAAGAACCCTTGAAGAGCCCTTTCTTCAGGAAAAGGGTTTTTCAGAAGAAAAATGGTTCCAGGTAGAACCTCAGAACCTTGTAGAAGAACCCTTTTGGAACCCTTATTTCTAAGAGTGTAGTGAATCTCTTTTTTTCTAACTAATGAAAGTAATTTTCCCTCCTCCGGGACAAAAGGACAAAGAAAAGACAAATTTAGAAACAGAAACAACGTTGATAACACTTTCTTTAAATGAGACCTGAGTCCGCGGTCGTCACCGTCCTCGTCTTCATCGTCCTCATGAAGCTCCGTTCATGTCCAACAGGACACAGATGTGGACACAGTTGTGGACACACTGATGTTGTCCTGCTGAATAAAGACATGGAGTTTGTGGGTTTTTTTTGTGTGTCTCTTAAATGTTGACATAAGCTTGTGCCACGAGTGGAAGCTTCTCATCTATGAAGATCAACCGTTTCCACCATGTTCCTCTGATGCTCCTTCACAATCCATGACAGATGTTGAGGGTTTTTTCTTCTTCTTCTTCTATCTTTAACTGAATCACTGTAACTGTCTGGATGATGGTCTTTTTCATCTGTTTGTCATGTGACCACAGAAAGTTTCCGCTGTCTTTCACTTCAGGTCCAGAGACCGGGAACGTTTTTTTTTCCGATGTTCTCACACAAACGTGACAGTTTCTCTCCGAGTAAAAACCCAGAGGTTCTTGATGTCAAACCTTGACAAACCTCAATTCTGGTCGACCGCGACACTTGGGAAATGACCACATCTTGCTTGTTGTTATATGTTGATGCTCACTCGCTGTTTTATCCTCCACATGAGGGTCGCTGGTGCCAATCCCAGCTGACTAAAGTCCAAAATGTCCATCACAGGGACACATGGAGACAAACAACCATTCACTCTCACACCTACGATCAATTTTAGAGTTGTTTGTCCTTCCTTGACGGATCGATCTAAAGTTTTCGTGCTCACCAAAGTATTCCCATTAAAGTTTGCTAGGAATTTACCCACCGATGAAAATTATCTTGTAAACTTTCAAGAAATCCTGCTCTCTTATAATCGGTAAAACTGTAAATATATCAAATAGTGTTGCGTCAACGTTAACGCACATTAACGCATGATGCGTTTCCATGACGACTGACCGGAAAAAGCCGTGTGTGGCGTCATGTTTACGTGCCGTAGCACCGGAGTCCAGGCACCGTTTAGCAGTAAGCTCCGTTAGCTGTGTTAGCTCCTTTAGCGCCGTTAGCGTTAGCCTACAGTGGAACTGGAGCGGTCTGTTTATTAAAGGAAAAGAGCAGCGCTAACAAATAACCAGCGTACCTGTGTACTGCGTATGTGTGCCTCTGTTTTTAAAGTTTAGCGTTACTTTAGAGACTCGTTTTAACAATCGGGAGTCACGTACACATGGCGTCACGCGCGTCTTTTCCTGGTCAGTCGCCATGAAAACGCGCCATGCGTTAATGTGCGTTAACGTTGATTCTCGTTAACGCAGCACTGATCTCAGCACTGATCTCAAATATGTCAAATCTCACTGAATTTGCATGAGTTGAGTTGAGACAGACACTTTAGCATCAGACCAAATTTAGTTAGCTTCTGATTCGTAGTTTACATAGATTACGTAGTACGGATTTAGCATCAATTTAAAAGTGCAGTATATAAGAATGTGGCCAAAAATGGTTACTACACTGAAATTCAAAACACCGAGGTCTTTTAGGTTTCGTTTTCTGACGTAACTGGCAACCCGTGGTTGCTCGGCAGCTGAGACTCTACTGACTGCAATGATTGGTAGACGGCGGGTAGGTGGCGCCACATGACGCCAAAACATGATTTCAAAACATAAACATGATTTGCAGTCTGCAAAATATTTTTTTTAATGCAATTATTTTGCCTGTATGGCCTTTATTTGCTTTAGATTTATAACATAATGCACCTTTAAAGCCTTTGCAGAGGACTGCACTCTCTCTTTTTACATATTTGCAAAATGTTTTGTCAGCAAGGACACGACAAACCTTTTCTCTTTCTTCTTTTATCTGTTGAACAAATGTTGGAGTCTTTGAACAAATGACAGAATTTAGGTTTTATTGCATCTTTAGAAACATTTCTGGAAAAGGGGGTTTTGCGTTTCCACCACAGTTGGTATCATTGAGTGTGTTATTATTATCACTGACCTGTGTTTTACTACGGCCTCGTTTTTTTTTAAATCTCCGTCCACGTCTGCGTTTGCTCCAAACTCACCGCTGAAAAACCAGAGCCGAGCCGAGGCCAAAGCGGCAGAAATGTGCTTTTGCTGCGCAGCACTTACACCGATGGCATGGCAGAGAAGTCCTAATGTCTAATAACAAGCCCTTACTTGTCTTTTTATTGGCCCGCGCAGCTGGTTTTGAGCTTTTCGCAGTAGAACACACAGTTCAAGTTCTCTGCAGATGATTACTGGGCCGACATGAAAGCCTGTTGGACGAGGAAGTGGGTACCGAATTACCATGATGTGATCTGGGTGGATTACCGTAGCACTCAGCTCACATAAAACAGAGCTAATCTAACGTGAGAGCCTCGCGGTGGTTGTTTGGGTTCACCTCGGTGTCGGACGGCGTCGAACGCTCGGCGGTGACACAGGCGACTCGGAAAAAACACACAAACGCCGGGTGTGAAAACAAGAGCAGGAAAAACTCTTTCTAGATCTGTAACAGACGTTGGTTACGTGGTCATCGTGTGAGCGCCGCCACTTTAAAGTGACAGAAACATCGGGGGTTAGCGTCGAGGGTCACGTAATTACAGAATTAGCTCGTAATGAGAGTCATTGGTGCTGATCACAGACGCTGAGTCAGACAAAGAGAAGGAATGTGGAGAAGTGAGAGCTGCAGGTGCAACGTTAAAGGAGGATTCTGGGGTTTTTCTACCTCAGGCCAGAGTTAAGAGAACTTTTAGAAGAACATTTAGAGCTTGTTTGTTTTGAAGGAGGACGGTGACGGAGGACGGTCGACGGTGAACGGTGACGGAGGACGGGGACGGTGACGGAGGACGGGGACGGTGATGGTGGACGGTGACGAGGCCGGTCGACGGTGACGGAGGACGGTGATGGTGGACTGTGACGGAGGACGGTGGACGGTGACGGAGGACTGTGACAGTGGACGGTGACGGAGGACGGTGACGGAGGACGGCGACGGAGGACGGTGACGGAGGACGGCGACGGTGACGGTGACGGGTGACGGTGGACGGAGGACGGAGGACGGTGACGGTGACGGAGGACGGTGACGGAGGACGGCGAAGGAGGACGGCGACGGTGGACGGCGACGGTGGACGGTGACGTGGGACGGCGACGGTGGCCAGTGACGGAGGAAAGTGACTGACGGAGGACGGTGATGGTCGATGGTGACGGAAGACGGTGACGGAGGACAGTGACGGAGGACGGTGACGGTCGACGGCGACGGAGGACGGCGAAGGAGGACGGCGACGGAGAACGGCGACGGTGGACGGTGACGGAGGACGGTGACGGAGGGACGGTGACGGAGGGACGGTGACGGAGGACGGTGACGGAGGGACGGTGACGGAGGACGGTGGCGGAGGACAGGGCCGCGGTGTTTCCTGAGGCCTGTGGACAGAAGACACCATCACAGGCCTTCACGGCCTTCAGGGGTGGGAAGTGTCTGACGTAGGCTGAGCTCCCTCCTCTTCCTCCTCCTCCTCCTCCAGCCTGGGAACGGAAGCTGGAGCCAACAGGGAAAAACAAGCAGACAATCAGGTAGAGCCTGAGCAGGGAGGGGAGGAGGTGAGGAGAGGAGGTGAAGAGAGGAGGTGAGGAGAGGAGGGGAGGAGGCGAGGAGAGGAGGTGAAGAGAGGAGGTGAGGAGAGGAGGGGAGGAGGCGAGGAGAGGAGGTGAGGAGAGAGGACGTGAGGAGGTGAGGTGAGAGGAGGCGGAGCTCCTGGACGTCAGACGTCCTGAAAAGGCCGGACTGAACCTCAAGGAAAAGCCCACAGATGAGTTCACAGTGTTTCAGACGGAGGCTGTGTTTGTGTTTGTGTGTGTGTGTGTGTGTGTGTTTGTGTGTGTGTGTGTGTGTGTGTCTGTGCGAGCGTTTCCTCGTCCATCAAAGAAAGTGAAAGGATGTGTGTGTTTTTACAAGCGTCGTGTGTGTGTGGGTGTGTGTGTGTGTGTCGAAACATAATCTGATATTTCAGTACACTGTTTGTACAGTGTGTGTGTGTGTGTGTGTGTGTGTGTGTGTGTGTGTGTGTGTGTGTTCGTGTGTGTGTGTGTGTGTGTGTGTGTGTGTGTAATAAAGGCCGGTGTTGTCTGTGTGAGTGTTTGTGTGTATGTATATGTTTGTCCGGGTTATTTATAATGATAAACATAGAAAGTGAGGAAGTTCTGGCTGGTGCTTGTGTTATGTTGTGTTGTGTTTTGTTACACCTTTTTAGGGGTGAGGGAAAAATTGGTAGAATCAAATATTGCAATATTTTATGTGACGATATTTAGTAAGTTATGCAGAATCGTTTTTTTTGGCATAGAATTTAACTGATGTTACAAATAAACTGAACTTTTTGTGAATTAGCATAAAGTATCAATCGTTTCGTGACATAAATGTCGTGATAATATTATATCGTGACATAAATATCACGATATTATCGTATAGTGACATAAATATCTAAAACTTTCTTTATAATAAATCATGCTACTGCTTACATGAATGCCTCTGAAATACTGTAAAAATATCACAACCGATGACTTTTGTCCTCCATTTTTCCCCTTTCACCCCAACCTGTCTAGGCAGATGTTGAACATCTTTGAGTCTGGTTTCTTCTTCCTGTTTAAAGTAAAACTATATGTTTATGCGTCTTATTAAGTAAAGAGCCTTGAGATAATGTATGTTGTGATTTGGCGCTATACAAATAAAAAAGTGATTTGGTTTAGGACGGTGGCCAGCAGGGGGAGAAGGAGGGTTCAGAGGAGACGTGAGGCCTAAATGGAACAAGATTATGGTGTTGAGTTTCTTTGAGTGTGTGTGTGTGTGTGTGTGTGTGTGTGTGTGTGTGTGTGTGTGTGTGTGTGTGTGTGTGTGTGTGTGTGTGTGTGTGTGTGTGTGTGTGTGTGTGTGTGTGAGTGAGTGTAAATGAGGGAAATTTCCCCTCTAATGTTATTATTTTATTTTTGAATGGTTTTTGAAGTGAATGAGAGGCAGTTTTGAACACGACTGAATCGTTTTTATTGGCCGTCGTCCTGTGAAACGGAAAGAGAGAGAAAAAAAGGGTCAATTATTCATCACATATTAAAACGTCAGACAGAAATCATTCAGCCTGTAAACTCAGTCGTGTCCTTGTTTGACCTACTTTCACTTTTTCTTTTACCTAATGTGAGGACTTTTTTTTATAAGCTTTCATCATAACAGTTGGATTTGATTTTTACTCTTGAACCAAATGATTTAACACATTTCCTGTTCTTACTGAACTCAGTGTGACTTATTGTCCTGATCCTAGTGGAGCAGACAGGGATTCACTTTTACCCATAATTCAGTGTAATATTTTAAGATTATTTTTCAACAATTATTGTTTTTATTATTTACTTAAAAAATGTATGTTGTTTCTTATGCTCTGTTCACTTTATATATTTTTACTCACATGCTTTTTATGCAAAATGAAACCTTTCACTACCAGTTGCATTTTTATATCAATTTAATCTAGCTAATGACAACTATCTACTGTTTATATGTAAGCTAGCTAATTAGCCGACTACCTATATATGTTAATAACATTTTAAGCTAACTATTCAACTACTATCGATATATGTACGCTAGCTAACTAGACAACTACCTAATTATGTGAAAAACATTTTAATGTAAGCTAACTATTCGACTACTATCGGTATATGTAAGCTAGCTAACTAGACAACTACCTAATTATGTGAAAAACATTTTAATGTAAGCTAACTATTCGACTACTATCGGTATATGTAAGCTAGCTAACTAGACAACTACCTAATTATGTGAAAAACATTTTTATGTAAGCTAACTATTCGACTACTATCGATATATGTAAGCTAGCTAACTAGACAACTACCTAATTATGTGAAAAAACATTTTTATGTAAGCTAACTATTCGACTACTATCGATATATGTAAGCTAGCTAACTAGCCAACTACCTATATATGTTAAAAACATTTTTATGTAAGCTAACTATTCAACTACTATTGATATATCTACGCTAGCTAACTAGACAACCACCTATTTATGTGAAAAACGTTTTTATGTAAGCTAACTATTCGACTATCGATATATGTACGCTAGCTAACTAGACAAATTCCCTATTTATGTGAAAACATTTTTATGTACGCTAACTATTCAACTACTATCGTTATATGTAAGCTAGCTAACTAGACAACTACCTATTTATTTGAAAAACATTCTTATGTAAGCTAGCTATTCGACTACTCGATATATGTAAGCTAGCTAACTAGACAACTACCTATATATGTGAAAAACATTTTTATGTAAGCTAAGTATTCGACTATTGATATATGTAAGCTAGCTAACTAGACAACTACCTATTTATGTTTTTTTTTTAAACTACAACAACTATTTATGTAAGCTAGCTATGGTAAGGCCTTTGAATTACACCGAAATCTAATTTTGTGTTGTTTTTATTCATGTTCTCCTGTAACGCAATCTCCATCCTGTATTGTGGTGCAGTCTTTGCATGCGTGTGTGTGTGGCCGTGACGTAATCGCGTACCTGCGTAGGTATGGTAGCGCGCATGCTAACTCCAGCCAGGATTCTTTCAACATGGCTGGAGGTGAGTGTTTTTACCGCTAAGTTTGGAAGTTTTGCGTGTGAGAGAGTTTGTGTCGACAAGGAATGTGAATTTGGCGAGCTAGCAGCTAACGCTAGCTGCCGGTGTGTGTGCGTGGGTACGTGCACGTATGTCTGTATGTGTGTGTGTATTCTGCATGTATCTGATGAGTCCTTCATTTTATTTATGTATTTATTTATATATGTATATATATATACATATATAAATATGAAGCCAAAATTCTAGTTTTCATGCGGCGTTCATGACCTGGTGTAACAATAATCTCTCTAAAATGCCATTCTAAGTAAGTAATTTTAAGTGAACTATGAAAGATAAACATTAATTCATCATCATGTCAAAAAGTCTTAATTATCATATTTTTTTTTACTTTCTATAAAATAACAGGCTATAGCAAAATTGTTGTTGTTCACCTGCAGTTGATTTTTCGTATTATTACTTCATTTACTATAACTAATAAATTCTGACATAAATAATTGTAGTTTGTATAGATCGATATATTAAGATGGTTTATCAGTTAAAGGGACATTAACTTAGTTTTCATGTAACCTGACATCTTGACGATTAAAATCATGTATTGTTGAAAACAAACACTTTTAGTGGACATAAAGTCAAATGTCGCAGTTGCTGTGTCATGACTGCTGCTCGTATTGATCTACGGGCCAATTCTAAGAGTTTTTCTAAGCGTTATTCACCCATGGAACCACATTTATAAACATGAAGCCAAGGTTGAAAAGTCCCAGATGTTTTGTAAACTTTTGTACGTGAGGCTGAAGTCTCTTATTGTGAAGGAGAGCGGCAGAAGTGTTTGTTTCACGCTGAAAGCGACCGTGTTTGCAGGTCAAACCTCAGTCAGCTGCTCGGCGACCGCTCCACACTGATGAGTTTAAAAAACCTGTCAGCTTCAATAGGTTTCCACTCTGAGCGCAGACGCAGGGCGGAAAACAAACCACGGGAGTGGAAACACAACACGACGACCACAACAGTCGTATCCACTGTGACGAACGTCTCTTCATCTGAAACTTAAACTCGCGCCGCGTCATCAGAGCGACTTTGTCTCCGAGACGTTGAACGAGCTTCAAAGACTCTTTAGCGTCCGATCGGGACATGAATCCGTCACGTGACGTCTTCCCCTGACGCGACGCTGCCGCGAAGACGCTTCTCACAGTCCGGCTCCGGAGTTCTGGCCAAAAAAGCTAGATTTTTTTTAGCGAGTCATTCTCTATCTATCTATGCTAACTAGCCACCTATCTACATTGGCTATTGAACAAAATTAGCAAACTAGCTATCTAAGTTATCTATCTCCAGTAAGTTAGCAGACTATCCAACAATGTAATGTTGATATCTATCTACCAATCTATCCTAGAAGGCTAACAAACAAAGTTATCTAGCATCCAGCTAAGTTGGCTAACAAGATTGGCCATCTATCTGTCTTGGCTAACTAGCCGTCTATCGACTTTGACTAATTATCCACCAGCAAGATGGCTAATCATCTATCTATCTATCTATCTATCTATCTATCTATCTATCTATCTATCTATCTATCTATCTATCTATCTATCTATCTATCTATCTATCTATCTATCTGAGCTTGCTAACTAGCATCTATCTGTCTGTCTGTCTGTTTGTCTTTATCTATCTATCTATCTGTGCTAACTAGTCGCCTCTCGACATTAGCTGTCTAGCAAAGTCAGCTAACTAGCTGTCTAAGTTATCTATATACAATAAGTTAGCAGATCGTCCTAAAATGTAATGTTGATATCTATCTACCAATCTATCCTAGAAGGGTGAGGGTTACCTCACTAACAAACGCAGTTATCTAGCATCCAGCTAAGTTGGCTAACTAGATTGGCCATCTATCTGTCTTGGCTAACTAGCCGTCTATCTACGGTGACTAATTATCCACCAGCAAGATGGCTAATCGTCTATCTATCTATCTATCTATCTATCTATCTATCTATCTATCTATCTATCTATCTATCTATCTATCTAGCTAGCTAGCTAGCTAGCTAGCTAAATTAGATAGAGAGATGCTAGTTAGCTGGCTAAAACAGGCCTCAAACTTGCCGATCGGGACATGAATCCGTCACGCGACGTCTTCCCCTGACGCGACGCTGCCGCTGAGACGATTCTCACAGTCCGGCTCCGGAGTTCTGGCCAAAAAAAACCCTGATTTTGTTTTTACCGAATAAGTAAATAAGTGGTTTGTGAGTCAAAATGGAGTCATCGGCGATGATAATTCAATACGTTTGACTTTGAAATGCGTATTTGTTTTCCTCTGAAGCGATGATAACCGATATAAAAAGTGATGCGCTTGCGTAGCGTTTGTTTATCGTGAGCGTGAATAATCAAATTAGCCGTGAAAGGATGAGATTATGCTTTTACGGAATACTTTATATGTTACAAAGACTTTGTTAAACTGATGATAGCCGTTATATAAACAGTGATTCACTTATTATAATCACATTAGCTGTAATAGCATGACAAAAGATGACCCTTTACATTATTTATATCTTTTAAATGTACAATGTTAAAATAAATAGTCGAGATAAACATCAATATATGTGCAACATGGCAGATTATGGACAGGAATAACAGTGTGAAGGATAATAACTGCAAACCTGTGGAGAAAAACACGTTTAAACTGTGTTATTTCCAGTCATTTTTCATAGTACGGATAATAAAAATACATGTGTGTGAACTTCAAAGAGTTGAGTTGCTGAAAGTGATAAAATGAGGATATTAAAAGTCTGTTCGATGCATTTTTAGTGGTGGATTAACAGGTGTGGAACATTCCTCTACAGCATTCTCACTGAGAGACATACAATTCATAAATTGGAGATGGTGTCAGGATGTGAACTACTGATGTTCTCTGAAGTCTATTCAAATGAATCCCATCAACTTAACGCGTCACAGATTCTGTCTTCACCGTTCTCCAAAAAAACCTCAACAGCAAAGAACGTGAAGCTGAACACGAACCTGATTCTAACTTTAAAACCAAGTCTGTTTCTGTGGTCGTCGCGAAAGTTTAGCTGTGCTAAAGCTAAAGTTAATCACCTTACATTTACAGAGTAATGTTATTGTACGTGTTGCCACCATGATCATTAAGAGGAAATTGGGAATTGGGAAATATTAGAAAAACTATTGAAGTTGCTGCAGTTCTTTTAGTCGCAGCAGAAATGCTAGTTTCGCTAAAGCTACATGCCTCATGTTTATTGTTTTGTGGGGTCGCTACGACAACGCTACACTTTTAAACATGGAAAACAGCTAAACTAAGTTATCTATCTCCAGTAAGTTAGCAGACTGTCCAACAATTTAATGTTGATATCTATCTACCAATCTATCCTAGAAGGCTAACAAACAAAGTTATCTAGCATCCAGCTAAGTTGGCTAACAAGATTGGCCATCTATCTACTTTGACTAATTATCCACCAGCAAGATGGCTAATCATCTATGGATCGTCTATCTATCTATCTATCTATCTATCTATCTATCTATCTATCTATCTATCTATCTATCTATCTATCTATCTATCTATCTATCTATCTATCTATCTATTTGTAAGTGTTGCCACCATGATCATTAAGAGGGAATTGGGAAATATTAGCAAACTATTGAAGTTGCTGCAGTTCTTTTAGTTGCAGCAGAAGTGCTAGTTTCGCTAAAGCTACACTGCACTGCCTCATGTTTATTGTTTTGTGGGGTCGCTACGACAACGCTACACTTTTAAATATGGAAAACAGCTAAACCTAACAAGGTGAGCCTGAACGTAACGAGTTCATGTTAGCATGGTAGGGAATCATAGCATGTTAGCTATAACTATTGAGGACACAACAATCCTGTTAGCAGATGCTGAAAGTTTAGCTGTGCTAAAGCTAAGTTAAGGGCTGTACCGCCCTCAATATCGAGATTTTCCCGAGACCACCCTTGGGAGCAAGGGCTACCCAGAATGCTTTGCGTGTTTTCGCATTACAAAGATGGCGTCGAAAGCTTAGTTTAGGCCCATATTATGGATTACTGACGTCATTGTTGCGTAACATTTATTTTTATTTTACGATCTTTTGTCAATAGTCGGCCGGTGTGGTTTACTTTTCAATAAGTCGTGGTGTGTGGTAACTGTCAGCTGAATATTTGTATGAGTATCATCTTATAACTAACTGACAACCTAATAACTTGACTGACAAACGGATCAGAATAAATAATCCTGACGTAAATGTCTTCTTCTTCTTCTTCTTTTTTGGAGTTGACAGACTGGACGCAGCTTTGGCGTTATTCTGCCCCCTACAGTCTGAAGACGTATCTGCATTTAAGGGGTGTCCCATTTCTAAGTGACTAAATAACCCTCAACACTTGGTTTTGAGGCCAGTTAAGATTAAGGGTTAAGATAGGAATTGGAATTGGCCCTTAATCTGCGCGAGAATCAATGTAAAATACAGTATAGTGTAGAGCATTGGTTGTCAAAGTGCGGCCCACGGGCCAATGGCAGCCCGCGAAACATTTCTGGCGATCCCGCAATGAATTACAGTTGATGGTTTTGATCCAGGAGCTACTAAGCTTGTTAAATGTTTTTTGGACATTACTGGATACAGACCAATAAGTGTAAACTGTACAACTGTATTTACTGTCATCAAATTTTGGATGACATAGTGACACAGTATAGACGTTTTTGTCCAATTTTGGTGTTGAATTTTTTTCCCAAAAAATTGTCACATTTTGGACGACATAGTTTAGTATGTCATTTTTGTCAAATTTTGGACCAAACTTTTTTTTTGAAAAAAAAAATGTCAAATTTGGGACCAAAAACTTTTTTCCCCAAAAATTGTCAAATTAGGGACGACATAGTATAGTATGACGTTTTTGGCAAATTTTGGACCAAATAAAATTTTTTTTTTTTTAATTGTCAAATTTTGGACAACATAGTTATTATGTTTTTTTTGTTGAACCCAATGTTTGGTTCCTAAATTGGCCCTCGGGTATCAAAACTTTGAGAACCCCTGGTGTAGAGGAAACAACATGCTACGTTGTTAATATGGCTGTATTATCATGACTGTTATTTTGATTTGCCATCTTTAAAAAGTGGCTCCTCCTTTGCGGAATAAGGTGTTTTCTTTGTGCATAAAAAATACACAAAGTGCATTCTTTGTTGTTTATGACGTAAAAAAAAACCAAAGCTAAATTCGCATTATAATACAACAATTGTATCACGGCCCCGTGGACGTACGCGGACGCGTCGCAGGGGGGCAACGGCTGTTTGATGGCGGCGGACGAGGCTGTGAGCGGATGAGGAGCAGACACACACACACACACACACACACACACACACACACAAACATAAATACACAGCACACTCACTTGAAAGAGAGAGTTGGATAAAAGGCCAGACTGCAGCAGGAAACACATGGCATTCTACTGTACGAGGGCAGGTGGACGGGGTCAGGGGTGGAGCTGGTGCTGCTCTGCACAAGACAAAGGGCGGCGGCGGCGGCGGCGGCGGTGGTGGAGATGGTGGAGGTGGAGGAGATGGAGGGGTCAGCGGATGGTTCTGGGCCGTCTCAGTTTGTCCAGCTGGACGAAGACGAGGAGACCCAGACAGATTCCTGATGTCACCCTCAGGACCCCACCCACCCTCCCTCCCCAGCTCTGCTGCTTCCTGTCCCTGCAGCGGTGACGTCACGGCCTGCAGACCAGCTGGGGATGTCACGTCCACCCCCCCCGTCCTCGTCCCCCCGTCCCCCCGTCCCCTCGCTCAGCCACTGGTGTCCAGCTGTGACAGAGGACGGCCGACGCGGCACGTACCAAAGACGACGACAGAAAACACCAACATTAGTGCAGGGAAGTCCGTATCTGCAGTATCTGCATTTATATCTCGTGCATTTCTTATTCAAACATCAAAAACGTAGATAGACTGCTAGTTACAGATAGATGGCCAATCTAGTTAGCCAACTTAGCTGGATGCTAGATAACTTAGTTTGTTAGTTAGCCTTCTAGGATAGATTGGTAGATAGATATAAACATTCCAATGTTGGCTAGTCTGCTAACTTACTGTAGATAGATAACTTAGCTAATTTTGCTATGCAGCCAATGTAGATAGCCGGCTAGTTAGCATAGATAGATAGATAGATAGATAGAGCCAACTTAGCTGGATGCTAGATAAAGTTGTTTGTTAGTTAGCCTTCTAGGATAGATAGATAGATAGATAGATAGATAGATAGATAGATAGATAGATAGATAGATAGATAGATAGATAGAAAGATAGATAGATAGATAGATAACAACAACATTACATTTTTGGCTAGTCTGCTAACTTACTGTAGATAGATAACTTAGATAGCTAGTTAGCTAACTTTGCTCGATAGCCAATGTAGATAGGTGGCTAGTTAGCATTGATAGATAGAGAACGACTCGCTAAAAAAAATCTAGCATATACATTAAAATATACACTGTTTACGTGATACACACAAATTATACACAATAATAGAACATTATTTTTTGGAACATTCTTGTTTATTTACATGAAGACAGTGAGAACATTCACAAAAAAATATATAAATTACGTAGAAAAGAGCATTAAATCCAGACTAGAACATCAAACTTTCAATGACCCCGTGTCACAAACTTTCAAGAACCTTTGGGAACCAGATAAGACGTTTGTCTCTCATGGATCAGTACGGCAACAATTCCCATGATGCCTCGCTGCTTCCTGATGTCATCAAACTTTTGTTATTGTTTTGACTGAAGCGACTCTGATGATTACATACTGTGTCTTTAAAAACAACAACACATTACATAGTTTGAGCAAATAGTTGAACCAGGTTTAAGAAAACAAAACACAATTCCGCAGATTAATTTAGTTAATTTCCAGCAGGTTTCGCACCAACGAGCCTCAGCCGCGAAGAGAACGAATGAAACTTGACCTCGTTTTTTTTTTTTAATCTTTTTTTTCGATTTTGAGTTTTTAACATTCTCATAAAAGATATTATAATAATAATAATGCTCACTCAGAGAGACATAATGGTGTGGTGTAAAGTTCATGAGACAGAGCGAGTGTGAGAGCGCCGAGCTGCCAGTCACACTGAGCGCTTGGCCGTCGCTCTGCAACATCTCCCCTCGCTCTGAATGTGAAACACATGTTAACGTGTGGGTGGGAGTCAGGAGAGTCCAGGAGAAGGGTATCCATGTCCCAGTCCGTCCATCTGCAGGAACATTTAATAAGACCTTTTTGTTTTTTAACCCTCGCTCCTCATCGCTGCAGCCTCACCCTCTCATTATCTCACTCTCTTTGCTGCATGCGATCATTTCTGCAGAAAGAATGGGCTTTTGTGCGTCTGAATGTTTGTGTGTGTGCGTTTTAGGACATTTTTTGTCATAAACATTGACCTTGTCCTGGTCCTAATGAGGCAGAGCCTAAGGCTAGATCTAAGGTTGTACCCCAAGAACAAGTCATTCTGAGATACTTCTATGTCAAAGTGCATCAGAGCAAATGAATAATTTCCTGATTTCAAAAATTCATTAAAATTATTCCTTAAGAGGTTTTCAAATATTTTCAACAGATCCTTGTTAAGGGTGATGCCGACTATTATGATGGTAAATTTCAAGTCATTCCGAGATACTTTTTGTTTTTGAGCAGAAAGTCAGCTCACTGTCAAAGTGCATCAGGGCAAATGGATCATTTCCTGAATTTCAAAAATTCACTAAAATTACTCCTTAAGAGGTTTGCAAATATTTTCAATGGATCCTTGTTCAGGGCGATGCCAACAACTATGATTGTAAATTTCAAGTCATTCCGAGATACTTTTTGTTTTTGAGAAGAAAGTCAGCTCACTGTCAAAGTGCATCAGAGCAAATGAATAATTTCCCGATTTCAAAAATTCATTAAAATTATTCCTTAAGAGATTTACAAATATTTTCAACAGATCCTTGTTCAGGGTGATGTCGACAATTATGATGGTAAATTTCAAGTCATTCTGAGATACTTTTTGTTTTTTGAGAAGAAACTCAGCTCACTGTCAAAGTGCATCAGAGCAAATTAATAATTTCCTGATTTCAAAAATTCATTAAAATTATTACTTAAGAGGTTTGCAAATATTTTCGACAGATCCTTGTTCAGGGCGATTCCGACTATTATGATGGTTAATTTCAAGTCATTCCGAGCAATACCACCAGGAAACTGTGGGGGCAGTAGAGAGTCAATCGTCCAATCAGTCAGGAAAACAATGTGGAATATTCAGTGTTGGCATGGATTGAAAGGGCTATCGGGTGAAGACAGTTGTCAAAAGTCGTGGTGGACAAACGTTAACGTTAACGTACGATATTTTTCAATAATTTGCTGTTTCTGCCGGATTATTTCAGATGATTCGTTAACTCAACCCCCTCCTCTGGACGTTCTGGACGTGTTTTTTCCGACTTCTCGTACAGTTTCAGTTTACGTGGATTTTTAAAAGTCTGGTTTCAGTCGAACGAACTCAATAATTCACTCGTTCTCTAACATCGTGTAAACTGTGTGTGTGTGTGTGTGTGTGTGTTACGTTCGCTCTCTCCTGTGTTTGTCAGCGAGTCGTGTTATTGTGAGGTTCAAGTGGAGGCTGAGAGTGTGTGTGTGTGTGTGTGTGTCACACACTCACACACGCACTGCTCTGGTGTGTGTCTCAGGACTCTGCAGTGGGTTTATGATGTCTGGAAGTGTGTGTGTGTGTGTGTGTGTGTGTGTGTGTGTGTGTGTGTGTGTGTGTGTGTGTGTGTGTGTGTGTGTGTGTGTGTGTGTGGTGCAGATGGCAGGATCAGGGAGGGAGAGGTGTGTGGTTGCATTAATATGGTCTGCAACTCTCGTTAGCGCTAATCAGGGGCTTCCTGTGCCGAGAGGAGCAGAAGTTCACCTTCCCAAGTACCCCGGCATCACACACACACACACACACACACACACTCATACATACACACACACACACACAGAAAAACACACAGTAAAATTATTTATTTTCTCTAACAGTTAAAACTTGTTTCATGTTACGGCCGCGCGAGTAGTTTTTTAATTCACTCGTCGTTCTCTTGTTTCTCTCTCGCTGTCACTCACACACACACACACACACACTCACACACACTCACACACACACACTCGCACGACAAAAACATTGTTTTGTTACAGTTGTGACATCAGTGTGTATTTGAATAAAGGGGCGGGGCAATCCCGGTCTAATCTCAGGAGACACATTTGACACACACAAAAAAAAACAGGCCTGTTTTTGTGTTTGTTTTGAACAAAGTGTTTGCTTTTATGTTTTTATTGTTTTTATAAAACAAGATTAATCCTCTTAGATTAGATTAGATTAGCTGAGATTAGATGAGATTGTAATAATCGTAAAGTCTTGACTTTACCGTGTAAAGTGCCTTGAGATGTTATAAATCGGCGCGATACGAATAAAGTTGAATTGAATTAGATTAGATTCAATAAAATAAAGATTAGATTTGGTTTGATAAAATGTATTATATTAGATTAGATTAGATTAGATCAGGTTGGATTCAACAGGGTTTGACTAGAATTGGTCAGATTAAATTGGATTCCCTTCAATGAGATTACATTGATGCGGTTAGATCGATTACATTGATTAGATTTGACTTTATTGATCCCATATTGGAGAATTGCCTGGCACAACTGCAAATCAGAAAAAGGAAAAGCAACGCAATAAAATAAAATAAAGAACAGGAATTTAAAATTCAATAAGAACGTTTTCAAAAACAGTGCTAAATGTGTTTTACAATTGTATTGTTAATGTTCTGGACTGTGTTGTTTTTAAAGGGAGGATTAGAAACATCTTTATTAGATGTTAATGTCAGGTGTGAACAGTCATGTGATCAGATCACAATCAAGTGTGAACAGTCATGTGATCAGATCAGGATCAGGTGTGAACAGTCATGTGATCAGATCACAATCAGGTGTGAACAGTCATGTGATCAGATCAGTATTGGTGTGAACAGTCATGTGATCAGATCACAATCAGGTGTGAACAGTCATGTGATCAGGATCAGTGTCATGTGATCAGATCAGGATCAGGTGTGAACAGAATCAAAGGCCATAAAACCAGTTGTTATGAACTGAGAAAGCGACTGAAAGCAGATATTTTCTCTCTCTCTCTCACGTCTCAACGTTTTCTCTGTGAAGTCACATGACTCTTCCTCCTCCTCCTCCTCCTCCTCAGCAGTTCCCTCTCCTCCCACAGGAAGTTGACCTCGTCCCAACGTGAACCCTGAGAGGTCGTGAACTCCGGCGACGGCGGCGGCGTTGACGGCGGCGGCGGTGCGGAGGAACTGGCACGGCGGGGTGTAGGTGTAGACTCTGAGGAGCTGGCATGAAGGTGATGATGATGATGATGATGATGATGACGTCCTGGAATGTGCAGCACAAAGAGCGAGCGCTAAATCACTTGCTGACATTGGCACAAAAGAAAAGAAAAGAAAAGAAAAGAAAGGAATGGATTCGTCTTCGTCGTCGTCGTGGTTCGTTCACGCCGAGCGCGCGAGAGCATCTGCGAGCGTTTAGCCGCCGCCGCGAGCCCGTGTGGCCGCGATGGCACGAGGAAGCTTTGGGCAACTTCACGCTGAACCACAGAAACAATAGAAACAAGATTCCACAGCGAGGATGTCATGAGTGCCCTTCCTCCTCCTCCTCCTCCTTCCTCCTCCTCCTCCTCCTTCACTCTCTTTTCTCCCAGCTCTTACCCTGGGGTAAAGATAAATTAATGTATTAAAGATGTGGAAATAAGATATTGAAATCTTTGCCCTCACTTTAACGGCGCACAGGGAGACGCTGTGATAGATAGACTGAGAGAAAAATCTGCACATTTGCTGCAAAAGCCCCTTATTTTTTATTATTTCTTTTACTGTGCCCCGGGCTTTGCAATTGATAGCCTATACTCAACCCCTCCTCCTCCTCCTCCTCCTCCTCCTCCTTCTCCTTCTTATACTTCTTCTTCTTCTCCTCGTCGTCGTCCCTCCACACCTTCCTCCTCCTCCTCCTCCTCCTCCTCCCCACACTGAACCCTTGCCAGCCACAGCTGCCTGGACCAGATGTGAAGGAGCGAGAAAGAGAAAGGGAGGAGGAGGAGGAGGAGGAGGAGGAGGGGGGATGAAGGACAAGGAGAGGCCACCTCCTGCGGGGAATGAGGACTGAAACAGAGGAGGAGGAGATGGTGGGAAAATGGAGAGGGAAGTTACTGCTGAAGACAGAAGTTTATACATGTATATATGTTCACTTTTAATAATTTCTGGGACTTTGTTCTGGAAGAATAATCCCATTTTAAAGCGGACCTAGACAGGAAGTTCCTATTAACGCTGTTTTTTAGTGTGTATCTGCGTCATTACCTTGTTTAAGAAGCCCTGAAGGTTCTAAACAAACAGTTCAGTCACTGCTGAGAACGCTGTGTTTTATTGTAAATCTCGGGCTCAGCGAGATCTCTGAAAAAACCCGGTCCGGTTATGTAAACAGTGGTTCTCCTGAACAGCAGATCCTCCTGCTCCGGGCACTAGTCCGGGCACATCCGGGTTGCGTACATTGAACCGCAGAAGAAGAATAACGTCCGTTGTGGAGGTGTTTCACGAGCAACAGTGTCTTCTGACTCTGGGTCTGACTCCGGGTCAAAGGTCGTCAAAGGGACTGAGGCGGGGAGTCGTGAAGAAGCTATTTTTAAACACTGTTAAAACAATGTTTTGATAATGAATAGCAGTGCATCCACCGTTCCAGAGGGGGGAGCTGTGCTTCTGAGAGCGGGTGTGCTGAATATGTCACTTCCGGGTACTGGCCAATCACAAGACACTCTGTCTTCTGGGTAAGAGATTTATGTCTGAAATATCGCGGCTGAGGAACAGCGTCAGAAAAGACAGATTTCTATCGGCTCGTTTACAGCAACTAGGAGGTTTTTGAGCATAAAAACAAGTGAATGTATGTAAGTAGACCTCCATAACTAACATATATGTGCAACAGGACCACTCTATGTGACCTTTAAGGAAAAAAAATCCAACTTTTACCTTTTTATTCAACAAGGGAAAAATGAAAGCACACAAAATAAACGTCGTACGTTATTTCTAAAGCTCTTTACAACAACCCACAGGTGGCTAACGGCGGCAACATTAGCGCATGTTAACGCGTGACGCCATTACGCGCCGCGGTACTGTCCAGGTATCCTTTACCAGTTAGCTATGTTAGCTCCTTTAGCGCCGGTTAGCGCGCCTACAGCGGAACTGGAATGAAATTAACAAAAAAATGATAATTCCGTTTCATTCAAACCACACTTTAAAGTTTTCACCTAAAAACTGTGATTTTTAGATTAAAAGTATGAATCTACGCGCTACGAGATACAAGCTAACTAGCTAACTAGCGATACCATTAAGACTTTTACTGATTACGACATCCTGATTTTAGTAGAAAATCCGTACCTACGTTAGCGGTTGTTGAGTTAAAAGAAGCCAAAAACTCTTTAATTTCTGATATAAAGTGGATAAAAATCATTAGTCCGTCACATGTGGAGCATTTAAACTGAATAAATTATCAAAAATAAGTTGATATATTATGAATAATATATCAACTTACGTACAGTGTGACACAGCAGGTGCAACCACAAAAACAGACACTAGGGAAACGTAGAATGGAAACTAAAGTTCCACCTGACGACATGTTCTACCACAGCCGTGTCCGAAGCAGAATTTATTTATTTATGCACCTTTTTAAGTCACAAACAAACAAATAAATCAGGTAAAAAAAAAAGAGAAGCTTGAAGAGGAGGAGCCAGGACACGCGGAGGTTGTGCGGAGGTTGTGCGGAGGTTGTGGGGAGGTTGTGCGGAGGTTGTGTGGTTAGTGGAGTCCTCATGTATCCACAGCTGATTTATGAAGCAGCTCAGAGTCCACTCACACACCGGCCTCAGGAGGCACACACACACACACACACACACACACACACACACTCACACTCGGCACCATTTGGTTCTCATTACACACATGTACATGTACATGTACACACACACTCACACACACACACATGCAGACTTGTGCAATCTCAAACATGCGCTGCCATTTCTCATTTACCTGAAACTGGGCACCGATGTTTGGGCGAAGCGTTAAAGTCGGTGTGTGTGCGTGTGTGTGTGTGCGTGTGCGTGTGTGTGCGTGTGTGCGTGTGTGTGTGTGTGTGTGCGTGTGTGTGTGTGTGTGTGTGTGTGTGTGCGTGTGTGTGTGTGTGTGTGTGTGTGAAATTGAGCAACACGAATGTAAAACACATTTCTCATTTTCTTCTCTTCCTCCTCTAAAGACCTGAAGGCGACAGAGAAGCAACAATTTACGACTTCTCCCTTTAATTTATTCATTTGCATGTTTATTTATTTGATTTATATATATATTATATATATATGTAATACTTTTTTCATTTCATACATCTTATTCCTTACAACTTTAATTTTCCTGATTGTACTTGCTACCTTTTAATCTGAATAAATATAATGTTCTTATATTTTAGTTAATTTTACTTCATCAGTTTATTGTTTTAATTTATTCAATGTATTAACATTATTTTTTCCTGCTCATATTCCAGCTGTTTTCTGTATATTTTAACTCTGCTGTTTCCTCATCTCTGTTTCTTACGTCATATTTGCTCTATATTTTAATTTAATGTCTTTATATGTTCAGCTTTGTTTTAGCTCTTTATTTTGTATAGAAAGTGTTAAATAATTAAAAATGTTTTGATTGATTGATTTTTCTTGAGATCCACCTTAAACTTTTCGTCGTGCGCTTCAGAAAAAGTGTGTTTTGATCAAATCAAACCTGAAATATTACATTTTATTCACACTTTGTCTCAGGAAAAATCTGGAAAATCCTTTAAATTCAAGTTTCTGCATCATAAAAACATGGGGACGACAAATGCTGCTGCACCAGAAACTTTACAATTAATCTGTATCATGTTATTATTATAATAATAATAATAATAATAATAATAATGATGTGATGTATTTTTAAGTCTTCATAACATAATATTTATTATATTATAACAATAAAGTAAAGTGAGGAGCAGATTAAATGTTTTTTCATCTCATGAGACAATAAACCACATTAAAACATGAATTATTTCAAGTTTTAATGAAATAATTTCTCTCGTTTTAGAAATTATAATTTGATCAATTTTAATGTTACTTGATTATTATTTATTTATTCTTATTATCAAATGTATAATGTGAACTGTTTAACTTATAAAGAGATGATTTATCCTGTTTTCATGTGAATTATTTCACTTCTTTTCGAAAAGAAATTAGATAATTTGTCAATTTATAAAATTAAAAACGTCACATTAAACTGAGATAAATGACAGTTTCTTGTTATAATAACTCTAGATAAGGTTTTATGTCATTAAATGTATATAACATGAAACCATTACCTTCTTATGTTTATATAGTTAATGTTTAATGTGAAAGATTTAATTTCATATATGAAATATATTTTATAATATGAAACATTTCATTTATAATGAGATAATTTATCTTATTTTAATGTAGTGTTTATAATCATTATAATGAACATATACTCATAGAAGTAATAAAATAACTTTAGAGTTGTGTTGTTAATTAAAATAAGATCATATGTCCTGTTATAGGTCAATGTTATATAATTATAAAGAACATTTAAGATCAACTCTTGTTCTGTACAAACTAAAATAAAGTTAAAAGAAACAATAAAGATGCAGAAATATAAAAAGAATTAAGAAATAAAATGAGTAAAACACAAGAATGGAATCAACACATAACAATAACCTATAATGACGTATATAATAATTCATAGTCATGTGATTAAATGAAATAATAGAAACATAACATGAAACCTCTCGTGTTTAATAGCGTCACCTTCAGTTTCACCTTTTCACCGTTAATGTGTGACGACTGTAAACACTGATTTGAGATCACTGAGATCACAGAAATCACAGCGTGAATTCACTATGACGACGGCGTCATCAAGAGACGCACAAAACCAGAACTAGAGGACGCTCATTTAACAACGCGCTGTTAGTGATGACTCTAACACCTGACCACTGTGTGTGTGTGTGTGTGTGTGTGTGTGTGTGTGTGTGTGTGTGTGTGTGTGTGTGTGTGTGTGTGTGTGTGTGTGTGTGTGTGTGTGTGTGTGTGTGACAGCACAGGCTGAGAATGTCTCACCAGGTTCATGAACGTTCACGACATGTCGTTAAACCCTCGTGAAACTCGGTCAGGTCAGGTCCTCGAGCGCACGCACACACACACACACACACACACACACTCTGTGGATGCGTCCAGTCCGTGTGTGTGTGTTAAAAATCCACCTGTTTCTGTGTGTTTTTGTTCTTTCATACTCACAAACTCCGGTTTTGTCAGGATTCATATTTTTCACCATCTCTCATTTCCACTCACAGTTAACAGTTTGTGTTAACTTTAATAAACAAAAACCATAAATAAAGACATTATAGGTTTCATTTGTGCTGTGTTCCCGTTGCCAAATAGTGATCTGTGGCTCCTGTGTCCTGTAATTTACTTCATAATCACTGAGGCGTCACGTGGTTCGACCGCTAAAAGGATTTGAGCGTTAGCTCCTGAGGACGGGAATCACTTTAAATGTTATATTGTCTTTTTCCCAGTATTTTAAACACAGTCTGGGAATCGATTTATTGAATGAAATACGTCTCCTTCCGCTCCTCTAGGGGGCGAAACATCGCCTTTCATCTTGTTGGGTTTAGCGTACGGCTAGTTGTTAGCATGTTGAGCGTCATTCAGAGTCTTCCTGTCAACAATAAACTTAAAATATCAAATTTTTTAAGCTCATCGAGCGTCTAAATAATCTATCAGCCTGATATTTGCCGTGTTTTTGTCACAGTTCTTATATATTGTCTTTGTACTGGCGTCTTCTGTTGTTGCCACGTATTAGCTTGAGGTCCGACCGAGCGTAGCTAAGTCGCATTATGCGTACTTTAAAAAGTTTATTCAGTGTAGTTGGAAGTTGTCTGTCACTAGTTGTACTGTCATTCTGTGCATCACTGACTCACGTTTGATTACGAGCTGAGTCGTGTTAAAATCGTCAGACGTAGCCAAACGCGTGCTAGTGTTAGCATTGCTAGCTAAACCTTGAACAGTAAATACAGTACAGTTCCTGGTCTCAGTCACTAGTTTAAGTTGTTCTACCGTAGAAAATGACGTCAGTTTTATGAATTATGTTCACATTTAGAGAAAAAAAAATACAATCTGATTTATTACTCGCAGTTTATTTTTGTATTTTTGTTGTTTTCAAGTGACAACCAGTCGTGACTGAGGAGTCCAAACATTTTGAAGCCTCCAGAGTTTTCCTACAGGAACTGAATGGACGTCACCTGTAGCCAGGCTCCTATTGGACGACACCAGCTGTCAATCACAGTTTATGTTCTGTTGAAGAAGAGCTGAAGAAGCTCATTCATCCATCGTCTTCTATTCCAATGACGTTATTTTACGGTCGACGGTTGTTGTTGTTTTTTGGAATACGTAGAGAACATAGAGGGTTTTTCTTAAGTTCTGTTGTTGTTCTTATGTTCTCAGTGCGTATGGTACGGTGGCCCTGAGGTGCAAAACACAAACGCAAATCACAAAACACAACACAAACGCAAATCAAAAAACACAATCGCAAATCAAAAAACACAAAAGCAAATCAAAAAACACAAATGCAAATCAAAAAACACAAACACAAAAGCAGAAAACATTAACTCACAACGCAAACACAAATCACACAACGTAAACACAAATGCAGAAAACACAAAAATATTAACTCACAACGCAAACACAAATCACACAACGCAAACACAAATGCAGAAAACACGAAAACATTAACTCACAACGCAAACACAAATCACACAACGCAAACACAAAAGCAGAAAACACAAAAACATTAACTCACAACGCAAACACAAATCACACAACGCAAACACAAATGCAGAAAACACAAAAATATTAACTCAAAACGCAAACACAAAAGAGTTGATGTTTTTGTGTTTTCTGCTTTTGTGTTTGCGTTGTGAGTTAATGTTTTTGTGTTTTTTGATTTGTGTTTGTGTTTTTTGATTTGTGTTGTGTGATTTGTGTTGTGTTTTGCACCTCAGGGCCACCGTAGTACGGGGAGGATTTTTCCAAAGACAAGCACCTATCAGGCTGCAGCAGCGTCTCCACTCTCTCTCTGACCTCTTTACTTTTACAACCTGAACAACTTCACCTCAAGTGACATCAGACTGCTGCAAATACAACAATGAAACACACAAACACACACACAAACACACACACACACACACACACACGTAGTTTCAGCAGGTCAAGGCCGCCGTGACGCTGGCGTCCTGATGCGTAAACCAGATGCAGACAAACACGCACGTTCAAAGCCGGGCAGACATCGTGTACGTACAAAAATAAACATAATGCGACGCGGTCAAATAAGATTCACAGCTGCTTTTGTGTACGTGACAAATGTGACGTAAAAATATACATTTCACACACATTTTCTCCGACGTTAGATTACTATGCATCTTTTTAAAGTAATTTAGAAAAGTTAATGTTTTATTTTTTATTGTGTCAGACAAGAAAGAAGACAAATAATTAATGAATAAATTAAACCTGTGCACATATATAGTGTGTCTTTGATGAAATACCCGTGACGTGCAGTTGCCAAATAGTGATTTGTGGCTCCCTTAGCTCGTGGCTAAGGGTTAATTCACTTGTTAAACACTTGCTTTCATTAAGAGGAGTTATATTTTAAATATTATAGCTCGTGTGTGTGTGTTCTTGTACTTGCGGCATACTGAGGACCAGTGAGGGTTTTTGACCAACAAAGTGAGGACATTTTTACAGAGTGAGGACATTTTGGCCGGTCTTCACATTGTTTTCATTGAAATCACTTCCTTAAGTTGTTATATGCTATACTCAATTTGTCACCAAAAATTTTGGTTACATTTTTTTTTCCAATTTTAGACGACATAGTATAGTATGACGTTTTTGTCAAATTTTGGACCAAACAATTTTGTTTTAAATTTTTTTTTTCAAATTTTGGACGACATAGTATAGTATGACGTTTTTGTCAAGTTTTGGACCAAAACATTTTTGTCAAATATTGTTTCAAATTTTGGACGACATAGTATAGTATGACTTTTTTTGTCAAATTTTGGACCAAAGAACTTTTGTCAAATATTTTTTCAAATTTTGTACGACATAGTATAGTATGACGTTTTTGTCAAATTTTGGACCCAAATTTTTTTGTCAAATATTGTTTCAAATTTTGGACGACATAGTATAGTATGACGTTTTTGTCAAATTTTGGACCAAACAATTTTTGTCAAATATTATTTCAAATTTTGGACGACATAGTATAGTATGACGTTTTTGTCAAATTTTGGACCCAAATTTTTTTGTCAAATATTGTTTCAAATTTTAGACGACATAGTATAGTATGACGTTTTTGTCAAATTTTGGACCAAACAATTTTGTTTTAAATTTTTTTTTTCAAATTTTGGACGACATAGTATAGTATGACGTTTTTGTCAAGTTTTGGACCAAAACATTTTTGTCAAATATTGTTTCAAATTTTGGACGACATAGTATAGTATGACTTTTTTTGTCAAATTTTGGACCAAAGAACTTTTGTCAAATATTTTTTCAAATTTTGTACGACATAGTATAGTATGACGTTTTTGTCAAATTTTGGACCCAAATTTTTTTGTCAAATATTGTTTCAAATTTTGGACGACATAGTATAGTATGACGTTTTTGTCAAATTTTGGACCAAACAATTTTTGTCAAATATTATTTCAAATTTTGGACGACATAGTATAGTATGACATTTTTGTCAAATTGTGGACCCAAATTTTTTTGTCAAGTATTGTTTCAAATTTTCGACGACATAGTATATTATGACGTTTTTGTCTAATTTTGGACGAAAAATTTTGGGTCAAATTATTTTTTCAAATTTTGGACGACATAGTATAGTATGACCTTTTCGTCAAATTTTCAACCCAAATTTTTTTGTCAAATATTGTTTCAAATTTTGGACGACATAGTATAGTATGACGTTTTTGTCAAATTTTGGACCAAACAATTTTTGTCAAATATTATTTCAAATTTTGGACGACATAGTATAGTATGACGTTTTTGTCAAATTTTGGACCCAAATTTTTTTGTCAAGTATTGTTTCAAATTTTGGACGACATAGTATAGTATGACGTTTTTGTCAAATTTTGGACCCAAATTTTTTTGTCAAATATTGTTTCAAATTTTGGACGACATAGTATAGTATGACGTTTTTGTCAAATTTTGGACCAAACAATTTTTGTCAAATATTATTTCAAATTTTGGACGACATAGTATAGTATGACATTTTTGTCAAATTGTGGACCCAAATTTTTTTGTCAAGTATTGTTTCAAATTTTCGACGACATAGTATATTATGACGTTTTTGTCTAATTTTGGACGAAAAATTTTGGGTCAAATTATTTTTTCAAATTTTGGACGACATAGTATAGTATGACCTTTTCGTCAAATTTTCAACCCAAATTTTTTTGTCAAATATTGTTTCAAATTTTGGACGACATAGTATAGTATGACGTTTTTGTCAAATTTTGGACCAAACAATTTTTGTCAAATATTATTTCAAATTTTGGACGACATAGTATAGTATGACGTTTTTGTCAAATTTTGGACCCAAATTTTTTTGTCAAGTATTGTTTCAAATTTTGGACGACATAGTATAGTATGACGTTTTTGTCAAATTTTGGACCAAAAATTTTGGGTCAAATTATTTTTTCAAATTTTGGACGACATAGTATAGTATGACCTTTTTGTCAAGTTTTGGACCAAAACATTTTTGTCAAATATTGTTTCAAATTTTGGACGACATAGTATAATGACGTTTTTGTCAAGTTTTAGGCCAAAACATTTTTGTCAAATATTGTTTCAAATTTTGGACGACATAGTATAGTCTGACGTTTTGTCCAATTTTGGACCAAATTTTTTTGTCAAATATTGTTTAAAATTTTGGACGACATTGTATAGTATGACTTTTTTTGTCAAATTTTGGACCAAAGAACTTTTGTCAAATATTTTTTCAAATTTTGTACGACATAGTATAGTATGACGTTTTTGTCAAATTTTGGACCCAAATTTTTTTGTCAAATATTGTTTCAAATTTTGGACGACATAGTATAGTATGACGTTTTTGTCAAATTTTGGACCAAACTATTTTTGTCAAATATTATTTCAAATTTTGGACGACATAGTATAGTATGACGTTTTTGTCAAATTTTGGACCCAAATTTTTTTGTCAAGTATTGTTTCAAATTTCGGACGACATAGTATAGTATGACGTTTTTGTCAAATTTTGGACCAAAAATTTTGGGTCAAATTATTTTTTCAAATTTTGGACGACATAGTATAGTATGACCTTTTCGTCAAATTTTGGACCCAAATTTTTTTGTCAAATATTGTTTCAAATTTTGGACGACATAGTATAGTATGACGTTTTTGTCAAGTTTTGGACCCAAATTTTTTTGTCAAATATTGTTTCAAATTTTGGACGACATAGTATAGTATGACCTTTTTGTCAAATTTTGGACCCAAATTTTTTTGTCAAATATTGTTTCAAATTTTGGACGACATAGTATAGTATGACGTTTTTGTCAAGTTTTGGACCAAAACATTTTTGTCAAATATTTTTTCAAATTTTGGACGACATAGTATAGTATGACGTTTTTGTCAAGTTTTGGACCAAAACATTTTTGTCAAATATTTTTTCAAATTTTGGACGACATAGTATAGTATGACGTTTTTGTCAAATTTTGGACCAAACAATTTTTGTCAAATATTATTTCAAATTTTGGACGACATAGTATAGTATGACGTTTTTGTCAAATTTTGGACCCAAATTTTTTTGTCAAGTATTGTTTCAAATTTTCGACGACATAGTATAGTATGACGTTATTGTCAAATTTTGGACCAAACAATTTTGTTTTAAAAAATTTTTTTCAAATTTTGCACGACATAGTATAGTATGACGTTTTTGTCAAGTTTTGGACCAAAACATTTTTGTCAAATATTGTTTCAAATTTTGGACGACATAGTATAGTCTGACGTTTTGTCCAATTTAGGACCAAATTTTTTTTGTCAAATATTGTTTAAAATTTTGGACGACATAGTATAGTATGACTTTTTTTGTCAAATTTTGGACCAAAGAACTTTTGTCAAATTATTTTTTCAAAATTTGTACGACATAGTATAGTATGACGTTTTTGTCAAATTTTGGACCCAAATTTTTTTGTCAAGTATTGCTTCAAATTTTCGACGACATAGTATAGTATGACGTTTTTGTCAAATTTTGGACCAAAAATTTTGGGTCAAATTATTTTTTCAAATTTTGGACGACATAGTATAGTATGACCTTTTTGTCAAATTTTGGACCCAAATTTTTTTGCCAAATATTGTTTCAAATTTTGGACGACATAGTATAGTATGACGTTTTTGTCAAATTTTGGACCCAAATTTTTTTGTCAAGTATTGTTTCAAATTTTCGACGACATAGTATAGTATGACATTTTTGTCAAGTTTTAGGCCAAAACATTTTTGTCAAATATTGTTTCAAATTTTGGACGACATAGTATAGTATGACCTTTTTGTCAAATTTTGGACCCAAATTTTTTTGTCAAATATTGTTTCAAATTTTGGACGACATAGTATAGTATGACGTTTTTGTCAAGTTTTGGACCAAAACATTTTTGTCAAATATTTTTTCAAATTTTGGACGACATAGTATAGTATGACGTTTTTGTCAAATTTTGGACCAAACAATTTTTGTCAAATATTATTTCAAATTTTGGACGACATAGTATAGTATGACGTTTTTGTCAAATTTTGGACCCAAATTTTTTTGTCAAGTATTGTTTCAAATTTTGGACGACGTAGTATAGTATGACGTTTTTGTCAAATTTTGGACCCAAATTTTTTTGTCAAGTATTGTTTCAAATTTTCGACGACATAGTATAGTATGACATTTTTGTCAAGTTTTAGGCCAAAACATTTTTGTCAAATATTGTTTCAAATTTTGGACGACATAGTATAGTATGACCTTTTTGTCAAATTTTGGACCCAAATTTTTTTGTCAAATATTGTTTCAAATTTTGGACGACATAGTATAGTATGACGTTTTTGTCAAGTTTTGGACCAAAACATTTTTGTCAAATATTTTTTCAAATTTTGGACGACATAGTATAGTATGACGTTTTTGTCAAATTTTGGACCAAACAATTTTTGTCAAATATTATTTCAAATTTTGGACGACATAGTATAGTATGACGTTTTTGTCAAATTTTGGACCCAAATTTTTTTGTCAAGTATTGTTTCAAATTTTGGACGACGTAGTATAGTATGACGTTTTTGTCAAATTTTTGACCAAAAATTTTGTTTTAAATTTTTTTTTTCAATTTTGGACGACATAGTATAGTATGACGTTTTTGTCACATTTTGGACCAAAGAATTTTGTTTTAAAACTTTTTTTTTCAAATTTTGGACAACATAGTATAGTATGACGTTTTTGTCAAGTTTTGGACCAAATTTTTTCTGTCAAATATTGTTTAAAATTTTGGACGACATAGTATAGTATGACTTTTTTTGTCAAATTTTGGACCAAAGAACTTTTGTCAAATTATTTTTTCAAATTTTGTACAACATAGTATAGTATGACGTTTTTGTCAAATTTTGGACCCAAATTTTTTTGTCAAATATTGTTTCAAATTTTGGACGACATAGTATAGTATGACTTTTTTTGTCAAATTTTGGACCAAAGAACTTTTGTCAAATTATTTTTTAAAATTTTGTACGACATAGTATAGTATGACGTTTTTGTCAAATTTTGGACCCAAATTTTTTTGTCAAATATTGTTTAAAATTTTGGACGACATAGTATAGTATGACTTTTTTTGTCAAATTTTGGACCAAAGAACTTTTGTCAAATTATTTTTTCAAATTTTGTACAACATAGTATAGTATGACGTTTTTGTCAAATTTTGGACCCAAATTTTTTTGTCAAATATTGTTTCAAATTTTGGACGACATAGTATAGTATGACTTTTTTTTGTCAAATTTTGGACCAAAGAACTTTTGTCAAATTATTTTTTCAAATTTTCTACGACATAGTATAGTATGACGTTTTTGTCAAATTTTGGACCCAAATTTTTTTGTCAAATATTGTTTCAAATTTTGGACGACATAGTATAGTATGACGTTTTTGTCAAATTTTGGACCCAAATTTTTTTGTCAAATATTGTTTCAAATTTTGGACAACATAGTATAGTATGACGTTTTTGTCAAATTTTGGACCAAAAATTTTGGGTCAAATTATTTTTTCAAATTTTGGACGACATAGTATAGTATGACGTTTTTGTCAAATTTTGGACCCAAATTTTTTTGTCAAATATTGTTTCAAATTTTCGACGACATAGTATAGTATGACGTTTTTGTCAAATTTTGGACCAAACATCCATCCATCCATCCATTATCTACCGCTTTTTCCTCCACCAGAGGGTCACGGGGGGTGCTGTGCCTATCTCAGCAGACATTGGGCGATAGGCGGGGTACGCCCTGGACAGTTCGCCAGTCCATCGCAGGGCCACATATAGACAAACAACCATTCACTCACACTCACACACCTACGGTCAATTTAGAGTGGTCAATTCACCTAATCCCCATATCGCATGTTTTTGGACTGTGGGAGGAAGCAAGAGAACCCGGAGAAAACCCACGCACACACGGGGAGAACATGCAAACTCCTTGCAGAAAGACCCTTGTTCCAAAGTTGTTCCAAACGGGGCTCGAACCCAGGAACCCAGGTCTTCTTGCTGCAAAGGCAAGAGTGCTAACCACTACACCAACCGTGGGCCCTTGGACCAAACAATTTTTGTCAAATATTATTTCAAATTTTGGACGACATAGTATAGTATGACGTTTTTGTCAAATTTTGGACCCAAATTTTTTTGTCAAGTATTGTTTCAAATTTTGGACGACGTAGTATAGTATGACGTTTTTGTCAAATTTTGGACCAAAAATTTTGTTTTAAATTTTTTTTTTCAATTTTGGACGACATAGTATAGTATGACGTTTTTGTCAAATTTTGGACCAAACAATTTTGTTTTAAAAATTTTTTTTCAAATTTTGGACAACATAGTATAGTATGACGTTTTTGTCAAGTTTTGGACCAAAACATTTTTGTCAAATATTGTTTCAAATTTTGGACGACATAGTATAGTCTGACGTTTTGTCCAATTTTGGACCAAATTTTTTTTGTCAAATATTGTTTCAAATTTTGGACGACATAGTATAGTATGACGTTTTTGTCAAATTTTGGACCAAAAATTTTGGGTCAAATTATTTTTCAAATTTTGGACGACATAGTATAGTATGACCTTTTCGTCAAATTTTGGACCCAAATTTTTTTGTCAAATATTGTTTCAAATTTTGGACGACATAGTATAGTATGACGTTTTTGTCAAATTTTGGACCAAAAATTTTGTGACAAATTATTTTTTCAAATTTTGGACGACATAGTATAGTATGACCTTTTCGTCAAATTTTGGACCAAAGAACTTTTGTCAAATTATTTTTTCAAATTTTGTACAACATAGTATAGTATGACGTTTTTGTCAAATTTTGGACCCAAATTTTTTTGTCAAATATTGTTTAAAATTTTGGACGACATAGTATAGTATGACTTTTTTTGTCAAATTTTGGACCAAAGAACTTTTGTCAAATTATTTTTTCAAATTTTGTACGACATAGTATAGTATGACGTTTTTGTCAAATTTTGGACCGAAATTTTTTTGTCAAATATTGTTTAAAATTTTGGACGACATAGTATAGTATGACTTTTTTTGTCAAATTTTGGACCAAAGAACTTTTGTCAAATTATTTTTTCAAATTTTGTACAACATAGTATAGTATGACGTTTTTGTCAAATTTTGGACCCAAATTTTTTTGTCAAATATTGTTTCAAATTTTGGACGACATAGTATAGTATGACTTTTTTTTGTCAAATTTTGGACCAAAGAACTTTTGTCAAATTATTTTTTCAAATTTTCTACGACATAGTATAGTATGACGTTTTTGTCAAATTTTGGACCCAAATTTTTTTGTCAAATATTGTTTCAAATTTTGTACGACATAGTATAGTATGACGTTTTTGTCAAATTTTGGACCCAAATTTTTTTGTCAAATATTGTTTCAAATTTTGGACAACATAGTATAGTATGACGTTTTTGTCAAATTTTGGACCAAAAATTTTGGGTCAAATTATTTTTTCAAATTTTGGACGACATAGTATAGTATGACGTTTTTGTCAAATTTTGGACCCAAATTTTTTTGTCAAGTATTGTTTCAAATTTTCGACGACATAGTATAGTATGACGTTTTTGTCAAATTTTGGACCAAACATCCATCCATCCATCCATTATCTACCGCTTTTTCCTCCACCAGAGGGTCACGGGGGGTGCTGTGCCTATATCAGCAGACATTGGGCGATAGGCGGGGTACGCCCTGGACAGTTCGCCAGTCCATCGCAGGGCCACATATAGACAAACAACCATTCACTCACACTCACACACCTACGGTCAATTTAGAGTGGTCAATTCACCTAATCCCCATATCGCATGTTTTTGGACTGTGGGAGGAAGCCGGAGAACCCGGAGAAAACCCACGCACACACGGGGAGAACATGCAAACTCCTTGCAGAAAGACCCTTGTTCCAAAGTTGTTCCAAACGGGGCTCGAACCCAGGAACCCGGGTCTTCTTGCTGCAAAGGCAAGAGTGCTAACCACTACACCAACCGTGGGCCCTTGGACCAAACAATTTTTGTCAAATATTATTTCAAATTTTGGACGACATAGTATAGTATGACGTTTTTGTCAAATTTTGGACCCAAATTTTTTTGTCAAGTATTGTTTCAAATTTTGGACGACGTAATATAGTATGACGTTTTTGTCAAATTTTGGACCAAACAATTTTGTTTTAAAAAAATGTTTTCAAATTTTGGACAACATAGTATAGTATGACGTTTTTGTCAAATTTTGGACCAAAAATTTTGTTTTAAATTTTTTTTTTCAATTTTGGACGACATAGTATAGTATGACGTTTTTGTCAAATTTTGGACCAAACAATTTTCTTTTAAATTTTTTTCAAATTTTGGACAACATAGTATAGTATGACGTTTTGGTCAAGTTTTGGACCAAATTTTTTCTGTCAAATATTGTTTAAAATTTTGGACGACATAGTATAGTATGACTTTTTTTGTCAAATTTTGGACCAAAGAACTTTTGTCAAATTATTTTTTCAAATTTTGTACAACATAGTATAGTATGACGTTTTTGTCAAATTTTGGACCCAAATTTTTTTGTCAAATATTGTTTAAAATTTTGGACGACATAGTATAGTATGACGTTTTTGTCAAATTTTGGACCCAAATTTTTTTGTCAAATATTGTTTCAAATTTTGGACAACATAGTATAGTATGACGTTTTTGTCAAATTTTGGACCAAAAATTTTGGGTCAAATTATTTTTTCAAATTTTGGACGACATAGTATAGTATGACCTTTTCGTCAAATTTTGGACCCAAATTTTTTTGTCAAGTATTGTTTCAAATTTTCGACGACATAGTATAGTATGACGTTTTTGTCAAATTTTGGACCAAACATCCATCCATCCATCCATTATCTACCGCTTTTTCCTCCACCAGAGGGTCACGGGGGGTGCTGTGCCTATATCAGCAGACATTGGGCGATAGGCGGGGTACGCCCTGGACAGTTCGCCAGTCCATCGCAGGGCCACATATAGACAAACAACCATTCACTCACACTCACACACCTACGGTCAATTTAGAGTGGTCAATTCACCTAATCCCCATATCGCATGTTTTTGGACTGTGGGAGGAAGCCGGAGAACCCGGAGAAAACCCACGCACACACGGGGAGAACATGCAAACTCCTTGCAGAAAGACCCTTGTTCCAAAGTTGTTCCAAACGGGGCTCGAACCCAGGAACCCGGGTCTTCTTGCTGCAAAGGCAAGAGTGCTAACCACTACACCAACCGTGGGCCCTTGGACCAAACAATTTTTGTCAAATATTATTTCAAATTTTGGACGACATAGTATAGTATGACGTTTTTGTCAAATTTTGGACCCAAATTTTTTTGTCAAGTATTGTTTCAAATTTTGGACGACGTAATATAGTATGACGTTTTTGTCAAATTTTGGACCAAACAATTTTGTTTTAAAAAAATGTTTTCAAATTTTGGACAACATAGTATAGTATGACGTTTTTGTCAAATTTTGGACCAAAAATTTTGTTTTAAATTTTTTTTTTCAATTTTGGACGACATAGTATAGTATGACGTTTTTGTCAAATTTTGGACCAAACAATTTTCTTTTAAATTTTTTTCAAATTTTGGACAACATAGTATAGTATGACGTTTTGGTCAAGTTTTGGACCAAATTTTTTCTGTCAAATATTGTTTAAAATTTTGGACGACATAGTATAGTATGACTTTTTTTGTCAAATTTTGGACCAAAGAACTTTTGTCAAATTATTTTTTCAAATTTTGGACGACATAGTATAGTATGACGTTTTTGTCAAATTTTGGACCAAAAATTTTGGGTCAAATTATTTTTTCAAATTTTGGACGACATAGTATAGTATGACCTTTTCGTCAAATTTTGGACCCAAATTTTTTTGTCAAATATTGTTTCAAATTTTGGACGACATAGTATAGTATGACGTTTTTGTCAAATTTTGGACCAAACAATTTTTGTCAAATATTATTTCAAATTTTGGACGACATAGTATAGTATGACGTTTTTGTCAAATTTTGGACCCAAATGTTTTGTCAAGTATTGTTTCAAATTTTCGACGACATAGTATAGTATGACGTTTTTGTCAAATTTTGGACCAAACAATTTTTGTCAAATATTTTTTCAAATTTTGGACGAAATAGTATAGTATGACGTTTTTGTCAAATTTTGGACCAAAAATTTTGGGTCAAATTATTTTTCAAATTTTGGACGACATAGTTTAGTATGACGTTTTTGTCAAATTTTGGACCCAAATTTTTTTGTCAAGTATTGTTTCAAATTTTCGACGACATAGTATAGTATGACGTTTTTGTCAAATTTTGGACCAAACAATTTTTGTCAAATATTTTTTCAAATTTTGGACGACATAGTATAGTATGACGTTTTTGTCAAATTTTGGACCAAACAATCTTTGTCAAATATTTTTTCAAATTTTGGACGACATAGTATAGTATGACGTTTTTGTCAAATTTTGGACCAAACAATCTTTGTCAAATATTTTTTCAAATTTTGGACGACATAGTATAGTATGACGTTTTGTCTAATTTTGGACGAAAAATTTTGGGTCAAATTTTATTTTCAAAATTTGGAAGACATATTATAGGGGGCTCCTCCTGCAGACATTTTATGGTACTGCAACCAGTAATTCTTTGTAGATGTCATTCATGAAGTAGATATTTGTAATTGTGTTGATTTATAAAGTGGAAATGCTGGTCCTCACTTTGTCAGCAACCCAGTCCTCAGTATGCAGCAAGTACAAGAATGTGTGTGTGTGTGTGTTGTTAAGGAACAAAGCACCTGTTCAGGACTCTGTCGTCATTCAGCCTCAGTCCCTCGTGGTCGAGTCCAAGTGTGAAAAGAACAATGAGGAGGACGGAGAAGGAGCAGGATTCTGCTGCAGGGGGACGCAGTGGAGACAGATGCTTTCTCTCTGAGGGGGTGTCGCTGTCTGACAGGAAGTGTAGGTCAGTGTGGACGTGTGTGTGTGTGTGTGTGTGTGTGTGTGTGTGTGTGTGTGTGTGTGTGTGTGTGTGTGTGTGTGTGTGTGTGTGGGGCCGGGTCCTCAGCAGCAGCAGCAGGTCAGGTCTGTAGATCAGCAGGAAACGACCCAAGACATGAAGATTTAACTCCATGTTCACCGTCGACATCTTCTCACAGATTTAGGGTCGAAGTCGTCAGGATGTTGTTGTTTGTTTGGTTTGTTTTTATCATAATTTTTTGTAACAATCAATAAAAGCATAAGACTTAAAGGTCCAGTATTTAATGGTGAGACTGCAGACTGAAGGAGAGGAGGCAGCTGAGATGTTTGAGATGTTAGAGATGTCCTGACCTAGGACAACCTGGACACTGATAAGTGGAAGAAAACTAAGTAAAGAGAACTTATGGGTTGTATATTAACTTATCTGGCTGTGGATCAGTGTTAAAGTGGGTCGCCTTCCAATCACATGGTTGGTGTTCGATCCCTGACCCTGGTAGTCCACTGTAGATACCATCGTGTGCATGGACTTGATCCCAAATTTTGGCTCCTCGTTCGACAACAACCACTGTCGTGGTTTTTGTGACCAAAGTTAGCCTGCTAAAAACATTAAGACGAGCAGCTAACGCTGCGTTTCCATCATGGTCTGGTTGGTAGGCAGGGTGGCGCATGTAGCATGTAGCGTGTATCGTGACGTCGTAGAGGTGCGAAGACATCGAACACAACACAACTGCTCGGTATTTGGCCGTTTTTATCTCAACAAGACGTCAAACTTTGAATGGGAACGCTGGTTATTTGTAGCGCTGCTCTTTACCGCTCCAGTTCCACTGTAGGCGCGCAAGGAGCTAATGCAGCTAACGGCGCTAAGGGAGCTAACTGGTAAATGGTGCCGCGGCCCGTAAACACGACGTCAGCGTGTCTTTTTCCCATCAGTCGTCATGGAAGCGCGCCATTAGCATTGACAACGTTTGCCGCCGCTAACGTGCCCAGCGCTAGTCATAACTTATTCATCCACACAACGTGGTGAAATCCGATGGCAGCGAAGGCGAAACACGGAACAACGGAAAATTCGACTTATTTGCATCGTAGCCTCCGAGTCAACAGGTGTCAGCGTCGTACGTCTCCACGA